>NC_053391.1:695255654-695404254 GCF_905171765.1 Bufo bufo | reverse complement strand
AGTGGGAGTCAGAGTGGGAGTGGGAGTTAGTGGAAATTAAGAAGTCGGAGTAGCGGCTTTGGCTTACCAACTCCACATCCCTGGCTGCCGCCTCCATCATCCCACCGACACCATCAAGCCTCTGCTGCAGCCTGCAGACCATCATCTTCTGTAAGGTGCTGCCTCCATCATGCTGCTGCTAATCCCCTACTGCCATCAACATCACTACTACTACTATTACTACTACTATTACTACTATTATTACTACTACCACCACTATTACTACTACTATTACCACTATCACTACTCCTATTAGCACCACTACTACTACTACTACTACCACTATTACAACTACTACTACCACTTCTACTACTATTATAATTTCTACTACTACCACCACTATTACTACTTCAACTACTAATATTACCACTTCTACTACAATTACTACTACTATCATTTTCCCTGCTACTACTACTACCACCACTATTACTACTACTACTATCACTTCTACTACTACTACAATTTCTACTACTACTACTACTACCACTATCACTTATAATACTACTTATACTAGCACCACTACCACCACTATCACTTCTATTACTACTACAGTATAATTTCTAATACTACCACCACTATCACTTGTACTACTACTTCTACTAGCACCACCATTACTACTACCACTATTACTACTACTACTACCACTACCACCGCTATGACTACTATTACTACTACCACTATTACTACTACTACTACTACCACCATCACCACTATGACTACTACCACTACTACTACCACTATTACTTCTACTACTACTACTATTATAATTTCTACTACTCTCCAACTAGATCAATACCGCAGGTACGTACACAGGTGTACTTCCTCTATATATTATTCAACTCAACAAAAATGAAGTATCCAAATACCAATTCATATATCAAAATGTATTGTCTTATTATAAAAACACATAAACATACACAAAATGTGGAAACGAAATAAAGTGCCAACGTGCAGCTGTCTATTTGATTAGTTATAGAAATGACCTGTGGTCGGATCTGCTGCGAGTTTATGAAAGATCTTGGAGTCCAGTGATGGGAATTCTAGAAGAAATAATAAGAATAAACCATTTGATAAGAACCTACCAATAAAATAAGAAGTTTAAGGCTACTTTCACACTTGCGTTCAGAGCGGATCCGTCTGCATTATATTTTAGAAAAAATTCTAAGTGTGAAAAGTTGCTCAGACGGATCCGTCATGCCAACAGTAAAGCATCCTGAGACCATTCATGTGTGGGGTTGCTTCTCATCCAAGGGAGTGGGCTCACTCACAATTTTGCCCCAAAACACAGCCATGAATAAAGAATGGCACCAAAACACCCTCCAACAGCAACTTCTTCCAACAATCCAACAACAGTTTGGTGAAGAACAATGCATTTTCCAGCACGATGGAGCACCGTGCCATAAGGCAAAAGTGATAACTAAGTGGCTCGGGGACCAAAACGTTGACATTTTGGGTCCATGGCCTGGAAACTCCCCAGATCTTAATCCCATTGAGAACTTGTGGTCAATCCTCAAGAGGCGGGTGGACAAACAAAAACCCACTAATTCTGACAAACTCTAAGAAGTGATTATGAAAGAATGGGTTGCTATCAGTCAGGAATTGGCCCAGAAGTTGATTGAGAGCATGCCCAGTCGGATTGCAGAGGTCCTGAAAAAGAAGGGCCAACACTGCAAATACTGACTCTTTGCATAAATGTCATGTAATTGTCGATAAAAGCCTTTGAAACGTATGACATGCATGTAATTATATTTCACTACATCACAGAAACAAAGATCTAAAAGCAGTTTAGCAGCAAACTGTGTGAAAACTAATATTTGTGTCATTCTCAAAACTTTTGGCCACGACTGTAGAGTGAGATTAATGAGATTATGATGTCATTATGACATTTTGATATCTAGTGCACTAGGATGTGATGACACCAAGTATGGAATACTCTGGATATACTCGTCATGTTTACACTGTTAGGATAAGCAATAATATGATTGCACGGAGCACTTTATGGATAATATATAGTTTAGATAATGATCTATAATACTTCACTTGATTTATTTTATACCACTGATGGTACCTGGCACGTTCTCCTCCCTGTGCTATGTGGGCGGACATCATACCGGCGATAGTGCCCAATATATTACTGGGGTATTGCAGAGGGTGGGGTTGCCCACATGGCCCAGTTAGGAGACAGATGCGGTGTATAATGGTATTTAGAATGAGTATTGCACATGGTATTCATATAGGGTATTACGTTACAGGTGGATATTTTATATAGTTCTGATATCCCAGTAACGGGTTAATGCTATATTTATGCGTCACATACATTCTCCATCTTCTTACTCCCCTTCTGTTATTTTAATGTATATACTAAAGATAAGAGAAGGAAAGGCAATGGGCAGGTAAATAGATTCCCATATAAACGCAGACCTCGTTACCTTCTGGCTCTAGCGCGCATCGCCATTCTGAGGTGGGCCGACTTGCGCCGTCCCCTCGCTTGTGTTCGCAGTGATGTCAGACGCCGATCTGCCCTCGCTGTGATCGCGCAGACGGAAGGGCGGAAGTCCTTTACCAGCCTTATCAATGAATCATGGCGATGCGCCGAGAACTGGACGGATGATAGGATGGTTTAAAAGACCTCTATAGATACAGCGAAGCCCCTCCTCCTGAAGAAGCGAATGCGAAACGCGCGTTGAGGGGCGTACCAACAGACGACTGCGATCTCCACACACCACAGAGGATAGGTAAGAGTATTCATAGGACCCGACTCTCAGATCCCGCTGACACGTATAACGATACCGCTCTGTTTGTAAGACAGATATGGGACGTGAGGCGCGGTAATCATCTATCCCTTTACCTCTGATGGCGGTGTGTGGTTACCTACTATGCACCACATGTCGCGGCAAGGCGTATCCTGGAGGATGTCATCCATCTGGGACTCTATATGGAGGTTGTATTAGAGGGAGGCTAGTACTGCACGTGGCACTTTATCTGGTCTCCACATTGTGTGTAGGTTTATGTGTTTTTATGATAAGACAATACCTTCTGATATAGGAATTGGTATTTGGATACTTCATTTCTCTTGGGTTGAATAATAATTTCAACTACTACTACCATTACTATTACTACCATTACTACTACTACCATTACTACTACTACTACTACCATTACTACTACTACCATTACTACTACTACCATTACTACCATTACTACTACCATTACTACTACTACTACCATTACTACTACTACCATTACTACTACTACCATTACTACCATTACTACTACTACCATTACTACTACTACTACCATTACTACTACTACCATTACTACTACCATTACTACTACTACCATTACTACTACTACCACTATTATTCTTAATACTACTACTACTATCACCACTGCTACTACCACTATTATTACTACTACTATCATTACTACTACTACCATTACTACTACTACCATTACTACTACTACCGATACTACTACTACTACCTTTACTACTACTACCATTACTACTACTACCATTACTACTACTACTACTACCATTACTACTACTACCACTATTCTTAATACTACTACTATCACCACTGCTACTACCACTATTATTACTACTACTATCATTACTACTACCATTACTACTACTACTACCATTACTACTACTACCATTACTACTACTACTACCATTACTACTACCATTATTACTACTACTACTACCATTACTACTACTACCATTACTACTACTACCATTACTACTACCATTACTACTACTACTACCATTACTACTACTACTACCATTACTACTACTACTACCATTACTACTACTACTATCACCACTGCTACTACCACTATTATTACTACTACTATCATTACTACTACTACAATTACTACTACTACTACCATTACTACTACTACCATTACTACTACCATTACTACTACTACCATTACTACTACTACCACTATTATTCTTAATACTACTACTATTATCACCACTGCTACTACCACTATTATTACTACTACTATCATTACTACTACTACCATTACTACTACTACCATTACTACTACTATTATTACTACTAACATTACTACTACTACATTTACTACTACTACCATTACTACTACTACCATTACTATTACTACCATTACTACTACTACCATTACTACTACTACCATTACTACTACTACCACTATTATTCTTAATACTACTACTACTATCACCACTGCTACTACCACTATTATTACTACTACTATCATTACTACTACTACCATTACTACTACTACCATTACTACTACTACCGATACTACTACTACTACCTTTACTACTACTACCATTACTACTACTACCATTACTACTACTACTACCATTACTACTACTACCACTATTCTTAATACTACTACTATCACCACTGCTACTACCACTATTATTACTACTACTATCATTACTACTACCATTACTACTACTACTACCATTACTACTACTACCATTACTACTACTACTACCATTACTACTACCATTACTACTACTACTACTACCATTACTACTACTACCATTACTACTACCATTACTACTACTACTACCATTACTACTACTACTACCATTACTACTACTACCACTATTATTCTTAATACTACTACTACTATCACCACTGCTACTACCACTATTATTACTACTACTATCATTACTACTACTACCATTACTACTACTACTACCATTACTACTACTACCATTACTACTACCATTACTACTACTACCATTACTACTACTACCACTATTATTCTTAATACTACTACTATTATCACCACTGCTACTACCACTATTATTACTACTACTATCATTACTACTACTACTACCATTACTACTACTACCATTACTACTACTATTATTACTACTAACATTACTACTACTACATTTACTACTACCATTACTACTACTACCATTACTATTACTACCATTACTACTACTACCATTACTACTACTACCATTACTACTACTACTACCTTTACTACTACTACTACCGACTCTCAGATCCCGCTGACATGAGGCACGTAGAATGATGCCGGTCTGTTTGTAAGATAGATATGGGACGTGAGGCGCGGTAATCATCTATCCCTTTACCTCTGATGGCGGTGTGTGGTTACCTACTATGCACCACATGTCGCGGCAAGGCGTATCCTGGAGGATGTCATCCATCTGGGACTCTATATGGAGGTTGTATTAGAGGGATGCTAGCTACTGCACGTGGCACTTTATCTGGTCTCCATATTGTGAGTATGTTTATGTGTTTTTATGATAAGACAATACCTTCTGATATAGGAATTGGTATTTGGATACTTTATTTCTGTTGGGTTGAATAATAATTTCAACTACTACTACCATTACTACTACTACCATTACTACTACTACCATTACTACTACTACCATTACTACTACTACCATTACTACTACTACCATTACTACTACTACTACCATTACTACTACTACTACTACTACCATTACTACTACTACCATTACTACTACTACCATTACTACTACTACTACCATTACTACTACTACCATTACTACTACTACCACTATTATTCTTAATACTACTACTACTATCACCACTGCTACTACCACTATTATTACTACTACTATCATTACTACTACTACAACCATTACTACTACCATTACTACTACTACTACCATTACTACTACTACTACCTTTACTACTACTACTACTACCATTACTACTACTACCATTACTACTACTACTACTACCATTACTACTACTACCACTATTATTCTTAATACTACTACTACTATCACCACTGCTACTACCAATATTATTACTACTACTACTATCATTACTACTACCATTACTACTACTACCTTTACTACTACTACTACCGACTCTCAGATCCCGCTGACATGAGGCACGTAGAATGATGCCGGTCTGTTTGTAAGATAGATATGGGACGTGAGGCGCGGTAATCATCTATCCCTTTACCTCTGATGGCGGTGTGTGGTTACCTACTGTGCACCACATGTCACGGCAAGGCGTATCCTGGAGGCTGTCATCCATCTTGGACTCTATATGGAGGTTGTATTAGAGGGAGGCTAGTACTGCACGTGGCACTTTATCTGGTCTCCACATTGTGTGTATGTTTATGTGTTTTTATGATAAGACAATACCTTCTGATATATGAATTGGTATTTGGATACTTCATTTCTGTTGGGTTGAATAATAATTTCAACTACTACTACCATTACTACTACCATTACTACTACTACTACCATTACTACTACTACCATTACTACTACTACTACCATTACTACTACTACCACCACTATTATTCTTAATACTACTACTACTATCACCACTGCTACTACCACTATTATTACTACTACTATCATTACTACTACTACCATTACTACTACTACTACCATTACTACTACTACTACTACCATTACTACTACTACCATTACTACTACCATTACTACTACCATTACTACTACCATTACTACTACTACTACTACTACTACCATTACTACTACTACCACTATTATTCTTAATACTACTACTATCACCACTGCTACTACCACTATTATTACTACTACTATCATTACTACTACCATTACTACTACTACTACTACCATTACTACTACTACCATTACTACTACCATTACTACTACTACCATTACTACTACTACCATTACTACTACCATTACTACTACTACTACCATTACTACTACCATTACTACTACTACCACTATTATTCTTAATACTACTACTATCACCACTGCTACTACCACTATTATTACTACTACTATCATTACTACTACTACCATTACTACTACTACTACCATTTCTACTACTACCATTACTACTCGTACCATTACTACTACTACTACCATTACTACTACTACCACTATTATTCTTAATACTACTACTACTATCACCACTGCTACTACCACTATTATTACTACTACTATAATTACTACTACCACCATTACTACTACCATTACTACTACCATTACTACTACTATTATTACTACTACTACTACTACTACTACTAACATTACTACTACTACTACCTTTACTACTACTACCATTACTACTACTACCATTACTATTACTACCATTACTACTACTACTACTACCATTACTACTACTACCATTACTACTACTACCATTACTACTACTACTACCTTTACTACTACTACTACCATTACTACTACTACTACCTTTACTACTACTACTACCATTACTACTACTACTACTACCTTTACTACTACCATTACTACTACTACTACCATTACTACTACTACCATTACTACTACTACCACTATTATTCTTAATACTACTACTACTATCTACCACTACTAACTACACTATTACTTACTACTACACTCTTACTTACTACTATACTTACTACTACTACCTTACTATTACTACATTACTCTACTATCTACATTACACTACTACATCTTACTACTACTACTACTACTACTCTCAACCCACTACATACATACTAACTACTACTTTTTACTAACTATACTACATGACTTACTACATGCTACCTTACTACTCTTATACTCTCTCTACTTACTACTACTCACTACTTACAGCATATCCTACTCTTATCTAACTACTCTAAACTCTTACTTACACTTACTAGCTACTGCTCTTACACTTACTTACTCTACTACTCTTACTACGTTACTATTTTTCTACTTACTAATACTAACTAACTATACGTGTATATTTATACTTCATCTACTCTATCTTAACTAATACTTTAACTACATACCTATTACTACTACCATTACTACTACTACTACTACTACTACTACCATTACTACTACCATTACTACTACTACCATTACTACTACTACCATTACTACTACTACCACTATTATTCTTAATACTACTACTATCCCCACTGCTACTACCACTATTATTACTACTACTATCATTACTACTACTACCATTACTACTACTACCACTATTATTCTTAATACTACTACTATCCCCACTGCTACTACCACTATTATTACTACTACTATCATTACTACTACTACCATTACTACTACTACTACCATTACTACTACTACTACCTTTACTACTACTACCATTACTACTACTACCATTACTACTACTACCACTATTATTCTTAATACTACTACTACTATCACCACTGCTACTACCACTATTATTACTACTACTACCATTACTACTACTACCACCATTACTACTACTACCACCATTACTACTACTACCACCATTACTACTACTACCATTACTACTACTACCATTACTACTACTACCATTTCTACTACCACCATTACTACTACTACCATTACTACTACTACCATTACTACTACCACCACCATTACTACTACTACCATTACTACTACCACCATTACTACTACTACCATTACTACTACTACCATTACTACTACTACCATTACTACTACTACCATTTCTACTACCACCATTACTACTACTACTACCATTTCTACTACTACCATTACTACTACTACCATTTCTTCTACTACCATTACTACTACTACCATTACTATCATTTCTACTACTACCATTACTACTACTACCATTACTACTACTACCATTACTACTACCACCATTACTACTACTACCATTTCTACTACCACCATTACTACTACTACCATTACTACTACTACCATTACTACTACCACCACCATTACTACTACTACCATTACTACTACTACCATTACTACTACCACCATTACTACTACTACCATTACTACTACTACCATTACTACTACTACCATTACTACTACTACCATTTCTACTACCACCATTACTACTACTACTACCATTTCTACTACTACCATTACTACTACTACCATTTCTTCTACTACCATTACTACTACTACCATTACTACCATTTCTACTACTACCATTACTACTACTACCATTACTACTACTACCATTACTACTACTACCATTTCTACTACTACCATTACTACTACTACCATTACTACTACTACCATTTCTACTACTACCATTTCTACTACTACCATTACTACTACTACCATTACTAGTACTACCATTACTACTACTACCATTACTACTACTACCATTACTACTACTACCATTTCTACTGCTACCATTACTACTACTACCATTACTAGTACTACCATTACTACTACCATTACTACTACTACCATTTCTACTACCACCATTACTACTACTACCATTACTACTACTACCATTACTACTACTACCATTTCTACTACTACCATTACTACTACTACCATTACTAGTACTACCATTACTACTACTACCATTACTACTACTACCATTACTACTACTACCATTTCTACTGCTACCATTACTACTACTACCATTACTAGTACTACCATTACTACTACCATTACTACTACTACCATTTCTACTACCACCATTACTACTACTACCATTACTACTACTACCGTTACTACTACTACCATTTCTACTACTACCATTACTACTACTACCATTACTACTACTACCATTTCTACTACTACCATTACTACTACTACCATTACTACAACTACCATTTCTACTACTACCATTTCTACTACTACCATTACTACTACTACCATTACTAGTACTACCATTACTACTACTACCATTACTACTACCATTAATACTACTACTACTATCACCACTGCTACTACCACTATTATTACTACTACTACCATTACTACTACTACCATTACTACTACTACCACCATTACTACTACTACCACCATTACTACTACTACCACCATTACTACTACTACCATTACTACTACTACCATTTCTACTACCACCATTACTACTACTACCATTACTACTACTACCATTACTACTACCACCACCATTACTACTACTACCATTACTCTACCACCATTACTACTACTACCATTACTACTACTACCATTACTACTACTACCATTACTACTACTACCATTTCTACTACCACCATTACTACTACTACTACCATTTCTACTACTACCATTACTACTACTACCATTTCTTCTACTACCATTACTACTACTACCATTACTACCATTTCTACTACTACCATTACTACTACTACCATTACTACTACTACCATTACTACTACCACCATTACTACTACTACCATTTCTACTACCACCATTACTACTACTACCATTACTACTACTACCATTACTACTACCACCACCATTACTACTACTACCATTACTACTACTACCATTACTACTACCACCATTACTACTACTACCATTACCATTACTACTACTACCATTACTACTACTACCATTACTACTACTACCATTTCTACTACCACCATTACTACTACTACTACCATTTCTACTACTACCATTACTACTACTACCATTTCTTCTACTACCATTACTACTACTACCATTACTACCATTTCTACTACTACCATTACTACTACTACCATTACTACTACTACCATTACTACTACTACCATTTCTACTACTACCATTACTACTACTACCATTACTACTACTACCATTTCTACTACTACCATTTCTACTACTACCATTACTACTACTACCATTACTAGTACTACCATTACTACTACTACTACCATTACTACTACTATTACTACCATTACTACTACTACTACCATTACTACTACTACCATTTCTACTACTACCATTTCTACTACTACCATTACTACTACTACCATTACTAGTACTACCATTTCTACTGCTACCATTACTACTACTACCATTACTAGTACTACCATTACTACTACTACCATTACTACTACTACCATTACTACTACTACCATTTCTACTGCTACCATTACTACTACTACCATTACTAGTACTACCATTACTACTACCATTACTACTACTACCATTTCTACTACCACCATTACTACTACTACCATTACTACTACTACCATTACTACTACTACCATTTCTACTACTACCATTACTACTACTACCATTACTACTACTACCATTTCTACTACTACCATTACTACTACTACCATTACTACTACTACCATTTCTATTACTACCATTTCTACTACTACCATTACTACTACTACCATTACTAGCACTACCATTACTACTACTACCATTACTACTACTACTACTACTACCATTTCTACTACTACCATTTCTACTACTACCATTACTACTACTACCATTACTAGTACTACCATTTCTACTGCTAACATTACTACTACTACCATTACTAGTACTACCATTACTACTACTACCATTACTACTACTACCATTACTACTACTACCATTTCGACTGCTACCATTACTACTACTACCATTACTAGTACTACCATTACTACTACTACCATTACTACTACTACCATTACTACTACCACCAATACTACTACTACCATTACTACTACTACCATTACTACTACTACTAACATTACTACTACCACCATTACTACTATTACCATTACTACTACTACCATTACTACTACTACCATTACTACTACTACCATTTCTACTACCACCATTACTACTACCACCATTACTACTACCACCATTACTACTACTACCATTACTACTACCATTACTACTACCATTACTACTACCACCATTACTACTACCACCATTACTACTACTACCATTACTACTACCACCATTACTACTACCACCATTACTACTACTACCATTACTACTACCACCATTACTACTACCATTACTACTACTACTACCATTACTACTACCACCATTACTAGTACTACCATTACTACTACTACCATTACTACTACTACCATTACTACTACTACTACTACTAATACCATTTCTACTACTACCATTTATACTACTACCATTACTACTACTACTACTACTACTACTACTACTACCATTACTACTACTACTACCATTACTACTACTACCATTACTAGTACTACCATTTCTACTGCTACCATTACTACTACCATTACTAGTACTACCATTACTACTACTACCATTACTACTACTACCATTTCTACTGCTACCATTACTACTACTACCATTACTAGTACTACCATTACTACTACCATTACTACTACTACCATTTCTACTACCACCATTACTACTACTACCATTACTACTACTACCATTACTACTACTACCATTTCTACTACTACCATTTCTACTGCTACCATTACTACTACTACTACTACCATTTCTACTACTACCATTACTACTACTACCATTACTACTACCATTTCTACTACTACCATTTCTACTACTACCATTACTACTACTACCATTACTACTACTACCATTACTAGTACTACCATTACTACTACTACTACCATTACTACTACTACCATTTCTACTACTACCATTTCTACTACTACCATTACTACTACTACCATTACTAGTACTACCATTTCTACTGCTAACATTACTACTACTACCATTACTAGTACTACCATTACTACTACTACCATTACTACTACTACCATTACTACTACTACCATTTCTACTACTACCATTACTACTACTACCATTACTACTACTACCATTTCTACTACCACCATTACTACTACCACCATTACTACCACCATTACTACTATCATTACTACTACCATTACTACTACCACCATTACTACTACCACCATTACTACTACCACCATTACTACTACTACCATTACTACTACCACCATTACTACTACCACCATTACTACTACTACCATTACTACTACAACCATTACTACCATTACTACTACCATTACTACTACCATTACTACTACTACCATTATTACTACTACCACCATTACTACTACTACCATTACTAGTACTACCATTACTACTACTACCATTACTACTACTACTACTACTACTACCATTACTACTACTACCATTTCTACTACTACCATTTATTATACTACCATTACTACTACTACTACCATTACTACTACCATTACTACTACTACCATTACTACTACTACCATTTCTACTACTACCATTACTACTACTACCATTACTACTACTACTACCATTTCTACTACTACCATTACTACTACTACCATTACTACTACTACCATTT
Source organism: Bufo bufo (assembly GCF_905171765.1). NCBI lineage: Eukaryota > Metazoa > Chordata > Amphibia > Anura > Bufonidae > Bufo > Bufo bufo. Next base: position 695,391,199 of record NC_053391.1, on the reverse strand, counting down.
CTACTACTACTATAACTACTACCACCATTACTACTACTACCATTACTACTACTACCATTACTACTACTACCATTACTACTACTACCATTTCTACTACCATTACTACTACTACTACTACTACCATTACTACTACTACCATTTCTACTACTACCATTTATACTACTACCATTACTACTACTACCATTACTAGTACTACCATTTCTACTGCTACCATTACTACTACTACTACCATTTCTACTACTACCATTACTACTACTACCATTTCTACTACTACCATTACTACTACTACCATTACTACTACTACCATTACTACTACCATTACTACTACTACCATTACTACTACTACCATTTCTACTACTACCATTACTACTACTACCATTACTACTACTACCATTTCTACTACTACCATTACTACTACTACCATTACTACTACTACCATTACTACTACTACCATTTCTACTACTACCATTACTACTACTACCATTACTACTACTACCATTACTACTACTACTACCATTTCTACTACTACCATTTCTACTACTACCATTACTACTACTACCATTACTACTACTACCATTACTAGTACTACCATTTCTACTGCTACCATTACTACTACTACTACCATTTCTACTACTACCATTACTACTACCACCATTTCTACTACTACCATTACTACTACTACCATTTCTATTACTACCATTACTACTACTACCATTACTACTACTACCATTACTACTACTACCATTACTACTACCACCATTACTACTACTAGCATTTCTACTACTACCATTACTACTACTACCATTACTACTACTACCATTACTACTACTACCATTTCTACTACTACCATTACTACTACTACCATTACTACTACTACCATTTCTACTACCACCATTACTACTACCACCATTACTACCACCATTACTACTATCATTACTACTACTACCATTACTACTACCACCATTACTACTACCACCATTACTACTACCACCATTACTACTACTACCATTACTACTACCACCATTACTACTACCACCATTACTACTACTACCATTACTACTACAACCATTACTACCATTACTACTACCATTACTACTACCATTACTACTACTACCATTATTACTACTACCACCATTACTACTACTACCATTACTAGTACTACCATTACTACTACTACCATTACTACTACTACTACCATTTCTACTACTACCATTACTACTACTACCATTACTACTACTACCATTTCTACTACTACTATAACTACTACCACCATTACTACTACTACCATTACTACTACTACCATTACTACTACTACCATTACTACTACTACCATTTCTACTACCATTACTACTACTACTACTACTACCATTACTACTACTACCATTTCTACTACTACCATTTATACTACTACCATTACTACTACTACCATTACTAGTACTACCATTTCTACTGCTACCATTACTACTACTACTACCATTTCTACTACTACCATTACTACTACTACCATTTCTACTACTACCATTACTACTACTACCATTACTACTACTACCATTACTACTACCATTACTACTACTACCATTACTACTACTACCATTTCTACTACTACCATTACTACTACTACCATTACTACTACTACCATTTCTACTACTACCATAACTACTACCACCATTACTACTACTACCATTACTACTACTACCATTACTACTACTACCATTTCTACTACTACCATTACTACTACTACCATTACTAGTACTACCATTACTACTACTACCATTACTACTACTACTACCATTTCTACTACTACCATTTCTACTACTACCATTTCTACTACTACCATTACTACTACTACCATTACTAGTACTACCATTTCTACTGCTACCATTACTACTACTACTACCATTTCTACTACTACCATTACTACTACCACCATTTCTACTACTACCATTACTACTACTACCATTTCTATTACTACCATTACTACTACTACCATTACTACTACTACCATTACTACTACTACCATTACTACTACCACCATTACTACTACTAGCATTTCTACTACTACCATTACTACTACTACCATTACTACTACTACCATTACTACTACCACCATTACTACTACTACCATTACTACTACTACCATTACTACTACTACCATTTCTTCTACTACCACCATTTCTACTACTACCATTACTACTACTACCATTACTACTACTACCATTTCTACTACTACCATTACTACTACTACCATTACTACTACACCATTACTACTACCACCATTAGTACTACCACCATTACTACTACCACCATTACTACTACTACCATTACTACTAACATTACTACTACTACCATTTCTACTACTACCATTTCTACTACCACCATTACTACTACTACCATTACTACTACCACCATTACTACTACCACCATTACTACTACTACCATTACTACTACTACCATTACTACTACCACCATTAATACTACCACCATTAATACTACTACCATTACTACTACTACCATTACTACCACCATTACTACTACTACCATTACTACTACTACTACCATTACTACTACCATTACTACTACCATTTCTACTACTACCATTACTACTACTACCATTACTACTACTACTACCATTTCTACTACTACCATTTCTACTACTACTACCATTACTACTACTACCATTACTACTACTACCATTACTACTACTACTACTACCATTACTACTACTACTACCATTACTACTACTACCATTTCTACTACTACCATTTCTACTACTACCATTACTACTACTACCATTACTAGTACTACCATTTCTACTGCTACCATTACTACTACCATTTCTACTACTACCATTTCTACTACTACCATTACTACTACTACCATTTCTACTACTACCATTACTACTACTACCATTACTACTACTACCATTTCTACTACTACCATTACTACTACTACCATTACTACTACTACCATTTCTACTACTACCATTACTACCACTACCATTACTACTACCACCATTACTACTACTACCATTACTACTACTACCATTACTACTACTACCATTTCTACTACTACCATTACTACTACTACCATTACTAGTACTACCATTACTACTACTACCATTACTACTACCACCATTACTACCATTACTACTACCATTACTACTACCATTACTACTACTACCATTATTACTACTACCACCATTACTACTACTACCATTACTAGTACTACCATTACTACTACTACCATTACTACTACTACTAGTACTACTACTACCATTACTACTACTACCATTTCTACTACTACCATTTATACTACTACCATTACTACTACTACCATTACTACTACCATTACTACTACTACCATTACTACTACTACCATTTCTACTACTACCATTACTACTACTACCATTACTACTACTACTACCATTTCTACTACTACCATTACTACTACTACCATTACTACTACTACCATTTCTACTACTACTATAACTACTACCACCATTACTACTACTACCATTACTACTACTACCATTACTACTACTACCATTTCTACTACTACCATTACTACTACTACTACTACTACCATTACTACTACTACCATTTCTACTACTACCATTTATACTACTACCATTACTACTACTACCATTACTAGTACTACCATTTCTACTGCTACCATTACTACTACTACTACTACCATTTCTACTACTACCATTACTACTACTACCATTTCTACTACTACCATTACTACTACTACCATTACTACTACTACCATTACTACTACCATTACTACTACTACCATTACTACTACTACCATTTCTACTACTACCATTACTACTACTACCATTTCTACTACTACCATAACTACTACCACCATTACTACTACTACCATTACTACTACTACCATTTCTACTACTACCATTACTACTACTACCATTACTAGTACTACCATTACTACTACTACCATTACTACTACTAGCATTTCTACTACTACCATTACTACTACTACCATTACTACTACTACCATTACTACTACCACCATTACTACTACCACCATTACTACTACTACCATTACTACTACTACCATTTCTTCTACTACCACCATTTCTACTACTACCATTACTACTACTACCATTACTACTACTACCATTTCTACTACTACCATTACTACTACTACCATTACTACTACTACCATTTCTACTACCACCATTAGTACTACCACCATTACTACTACCACCATTACTACTACTACCATTACTACTAACATTACTACTACTACCATTTCTACTACTACCATTTCTACTACCACCATTACTACTACTACCATTACTACTACCACCATTACTACTACCACCATTACTACTACTACCATTACTACTACTACCATTACTACTACCACCATTAATACTACCACCATTACTACTACTACTATTACTACTACTACCATTACTACCACCATTACTACTACTACCATTACTACTACTACCATTACTACTACCATTACTACTACCATTTCTACTACTACCATTACTACTACTACCATTACTACTACTACCATTTCTACTACTACCATTTCTACTACTACTACCATTACTACTACTACCATTACTACTACTACCATTACTACTACTACTACCATTACTACTACTACCATTTCTACTACTACCATTTCTACTACTACCATTACTACTACTACTATTACTAGTACTACCATTTCTACTACTACCATTACTACTACTACCATTACTACTACTACCATTACTACTACTACCACCATTTCTACTACTACCATTACTACTACTACCATTACTACTACCACCATTACTACTACTACCATTACTACTACTACCATTACTACTACTACCATTACTACTACCATTACTACTACTACTACCATTACTACTACTACCACTATTATTCTTAATACTACTACTATTATCACCACTGCTACTACCACTATTATTACTACTACTATCATTACTACTATTACCATTACTACTACTACCATTACTACTACTATTATTACTACTAACATTACTACTACATTTACTACTACTACCATTACTACTACTACCATTACTATTACTACCATTACTACTACTACCATTACTACTACTACCATTACTACTACTACCATTACTACTACTACCACTATTATTCTTAATACTACTACTACTATCACCACTGCTACTACCACTATTATTACTACTACTATCATTACTACTACCATTACTACTACCATTACTATTACTACCATTACTACTACTACCATTACTACTACTACTACCATTACTACTACTACTACCTTTACTACTACTACTACCGACTCTCAGATCCCGCTGACATGAGGCACGTAGAATGATGCCGGTCTGTTTGTAAGATAGATATGGGACGTGAGGCGCGGTAATCATCTATCCCTTTACCTCTGATGGCGGTGTGTGGTTACCTACTATGCACCACATGTCGCGGCAAGGCGTATCCTGGAGGATGTCATCCATCTGGGACTCTATATGGAGGTTGTATTAGAGGGAGGCTAGTACTGCACGTGGCACTTTATCTGGTCTCCATATTGTGTGTATGTTTATGTGTTTTTATGATAAGACAATACCTTCTGATATAGGAATTGGTATTTGGATACTTTATTTCTGTTGGGTTGAATAATAATTTCAACTACTACTACCATTACTACTACTATCATTACTACTACTACCATTACTACTACTACCATTACTACTACTACCATTACTACTACTACTACCATTACTACTACTACTACTACCATTACTACTACTACCATTACTACTACTACCATTACTACTACTACTACCATTACTACTACTACCATTACTACTACTACCACTATTATTCTTAATACTACTACTACTATCACCACTGCTACTACCACTATTATTACTACTACTATCATTACTACTACTACTACTACCATTACTACTACCATTACTACTACTACTACCATTACTACTACTACTACCTTTACTACTACTACTACCATTACTACTACTACCATTACTACTACTACTACTATTACTACTACCACTATTATTCTTAATACTACTACTACTATCACCACTGCTACTACCAATATTATTACTACTACTACTATCATTACTACTACCATTACTACTACTACCTTTACTACTTCTACTACCGACTCTCAGATCCCGCTGACATGAGGCACGTAGAATGATGCTGGTCTGTTTGTAAGATAGATATGGGACGTGAGGCGCGGTAATCATCTATCCCTTTACCTCTGATGGCGGTGTGTGGTTACCTACTGTGCACCACATGTCACGGCAAGGCGTATCCTGGAGGCTGTCATCCATCTTGGACTCTATATGGAGGTTGTATTAGAGGGAGGCTAGTACTGCACGTGGTACTTTATCTGGTCTCCACATTGTGTGTAGGTTTATGTGTTTTTATGATAAGACAATACCTTCTGATATATGAATTGGTATTTGGATACTTCATTTCTGTTGGGTTGAATAATAATTTCAACTACTACTACCATTACTACTACCATTACTACTACTACTACCATTACTACTACTACCATTACTACTACTACTACTACCATTACTACTACTACCACCACTATTATTCTTAATACTACTACTATCACCACTGCTACTACCACTATTATTACTACTACTATCATTACTACTACTACCATTACTACTACTACTACCATTACTACTACTACTACCATTACTACTACTACCATTACTACTACTACTACCATTACTACTACTACCTTTACTACTACCATTACTACTACTACCATTACTACTACTACTACTACTACCATTACTACTACTACCACTATTATTCTTAATACTACTACTATCACCACTGCTACTACCACTATTATTACTACTACTATCATTACTACTACCATTACTACTACTACTACCATTACTACTACTACCATTACTACTACTACCATTACTACTACTACTACCATTACTACTACTACCTTTACTACTACCATTACTACTACTACCATTACTACTACTACTACCATTACTACTACTACCACTATTATTCTTAATACTACTACTATCACCACTGCTACTACCACTATTATTACTACTACTATCATTACTACTACCATTACTACTACTACTACCATTACTACTACTACCATTACTACTACTACCTTTACTACTACTGACTCTCAGATCCCGCTGACATGAGGCACGTAGAATGATGCCGGTCTGTTTGTAAGATAGATATGGGACGTGAGGCGCGGTAATCATCTATCCCTTTACCTCTGATGGCGGTGTGTGGTTACCTACTATGCACCACATGTCGCGGCAAGGCGTATCCTGGAGGATGTCATCCATCTGGGACTCTATATGGAGGTTGTATTAGAGGGAGGCTAGTACTGCACGTGGCACTTTATCTGGTCTCCATATTGTGTGTATGTTTATGTGTTTTTATGATAAGACAATACCTTCTGATATAGGAATTGGTATTTGGATACTTTATTTCTGTTGGGTTGAATAATAATTTCAACTACTACTACCATTACTACTACTATCATTACTACTACTACCATTACTACTACTACCATTACTACTACTACCATTACTACTACTACTACCATTACTACTACTACTACTACCATTACTACTACCATTACTACTACTACCATTACTACTACTACTACCATTACTACTACTACCATTACTACTACTACCACTATTATTCTTAATACTACTACTACTATCACCACTGCTACTACCACTATTATTACTACTACTATCATTACTACTACTACTACCATTACTACTACCATTACTACTACTACTACCATTACTACTACTACTAACTTTACTACTACTACTACCATTACTACTACTACCATTACTACTACTACTACTATTACTACTACCACTATTATTCTTAATACTACTACTACTATCACCACTGCTACTACCAATATTATTACTACTACTACTATCATTACTACTACCATTACTACTACTACCTTTACTACTTCTACTACCGACTCTCAGATCCCGCTGACATGAGGCACGTAGAATGATGCTGGTCTGTTTGTAAGATAGATATGGGACGTGAGGCGCGGTAATCATCTATCCCTTTACCTCTGATGGCGGTGTGTGGTTACCTACTGTGCACCACATGTCACGGCAAGGCGTATCCTGGAAGCTGTCATCCATCTTGGACTCTATATGGAGGTTGTATTAGAGGGAGGCTAGTACTGCACGTGGTACTTTATCTGGTCTCCACATTGTGTGTAGGTTTATGTGTTTTTATGATAAGACAATACCTTCTGATATATGAATTGGTATTTGGATACTTCATTTCTGTTGGGTTGAATAATAATTTCAACTACTACTACCATTACTACTACCATTACTACTACTACTACCATTACTACTACTACCATTACTACTACTACTACCATTACTACTACTACCACCACTATTATTCTTAATACTACTACTATCACCACTGCTACTACCACTATTATTACTACTACTATCATTACTACTACTACCATTACTACTACTACTACCATTACTACTACTACTACCATTACTACTACTACCATTACTACTACTACCATTACTACTACTACCTTTACTACTACCATTACTACTACTACCATTACTACTACTACTACTACTACCACCATTACTACTACTACCACTATTATTCTTAATACTACTACTATCACCACTGCTACTACCACTATTATTACTACTACTATCATTACTACTACCATTACTACTACTACTACCATTACTACTACTACCATTACTACTACTACCATTACTACTACCATTACTACTACTACTACCATTACTACTACTACCATTACTACTACTACTATTACTACTACCATTACTACTACTACTACCATTACTACTACCATTACTACTACTACCACTATTATTCTTAATACTACTACTATCACCACTGCTACTACCACTATTATTACTACTACTATCATTACTACTACTACCATTACTACTACTACTACCATTTCTACTACTACCATTACTACTCGTACCATTACTACTACTACTACCATTACTACTACTACCACTATTATTCTTAATACTACTACTACTATCACCACTGCTACTACCACTATTATTACTACTACTATCATTACTACTACCACCATTACTACTACCATTACTACTACCATTACTACTACTATTATTACTACTACTACTACTACTACTAACATTACTACTACTACTACCTTTACTACTACTACCTTTACTACTACTACCATTACTACTACTACCATTACTATTACTACCATTACTACTACTACTACTACCATTACTACTACTACCATTACTACTACCACCATTACTACTACTACCATTACTACTACTATCATTACTACTACTACCATTTCTACTACTACCATTACTACTACTACCATTACTAGTACTACCATTACTACTACTACCATTACTACTACTACTACCATTACTACTACTACCATTTCTACTACTACCATTTCTACTACTACCATTACTAGTACTACCATTTCTACTGCTACCATTACTACTACTACCATTTCTACTACTACCATTACTACTACTACCATTTCTACTACTACCATTACTACTACTACCATTACTACTACTACCATTACTACTACTACTATTTCTACTACCTCCACCATTTCTACTACTACCATTACTACTACTACCATTTCTACTACTACCATTACTACTACTAACATTACTACTACTTCCATTACTACTACTACCATTTCTACTACTACCATTACTACTACTACCATTACTACTACTACTATCACTTCTTCTACTACTACAACTACCACTATTATTCTTAATACTACTACTACTATAACTTCTACTACTACTATCACCACTGCTACTACCAATATTATTACTACTACTACTACCATTACTACTAGAGATGTCCCAAGCTATTCGCCGGCGAACAGTTCCCGGCGAACATAGCTTGTTCGCCGCGGCGGGCAAACATATGCGATGTTCGGTCTGCCCTCTATACATCATCATTGAGTAAACTTTGACCCTGTACCTCACAGTCAGCAGACACATTCCAGCCAATCAGCAGCAGACCCTCCCTCCCACCTCCTGTCAAATAGCAGGGACAGCATCCATCTTAGGGACAGCATCCATCTTAGGGACAGCATCCATCTTAGGGACAGCATCCATCTTAGATTCATTCTGAAGCTGCAGTGTCACAAATTTGACTAAGTTGTAATAACAATGCGATTATTACAGGTTCTATCAATCGCTTTGCGATTTCAACTTACCACACTCTGCGTCAACTATGTAATTTTCCATGGGAGTTTTTCCATGGATCCCCCTCCGGCCACAGTCCAGGTGTTAGTCCCCTTGAAACAACTTTTCCATCACTACTGTGGCCAGAAAGAGTCCCTGTGGGTTTTAAAATTCGACCTGCCTATTGAAGTCTATGGCGGTTCGCGAAATTTTATGTTTGCGACATAACTAATTACTACTACTACCATTTTTACTACTACTATCACTTCTACTACCACTATTATTACTACCACTATCACTTCTACTACTAATAGCACCACTACTACAACTACCACTATTATTCCTAATACTACTACCACTATCACTTCTACTACTACTATCACCACTGCTACTACCACTATTATTACTACTACTAACATTTCTACTACCACTATCACTTCTAGTACTACTATTATTACTACCACTATAACTTCTACTACTACCACTATTACTACTACCACTATTATTACTACTACTACTATAATTTCTACTACTACTATTACTACTACCACCACCATTACTACTACCACTATTATTACTACTATCATTTCTACTACTACTATTACTACTACCACCATTACTACTACTACTACTATAATTTCTACTACCACCACCACTACTACTACCACTATTATTATAGAGAAGAAGAGGTCTTGTCCAGCTTGTGGTTGTGGTAATCCAAAGGCTTCTTTATTGAATATTCAGTGCAGTATTCCAGGACAGTTTGCTATCAAGTACACTGATGTCTACATTAGAACAACTGCTACTAAAAGAGCTTCGCACCTGGTGGGACTTTACCTCATTACAAAAATACATTGAGAAAGAAATGATCCCAAGGGGCTTACGCCTAAAAAAGAAACCGTCTATTATCTACTCAGATTTATTTTTAAAGGAATGGGAATCTATTTTGTCTAGTTGCTCCCTAAAATTGATGGACTTAATTGTTCAGAATGAAAAACAGACCTTGGAAGAGCTAAGAAAAGAAATTAAAATCACGCAAGATTCACTCCTTGAATATATCAACAACCCAGCGTTTCTCAAGTTTGATGATAAACTAAAGGAGGATCTCGCCTCAACGGAAGAAGCACTGATGCAAATGAAGCAGTCCAAGTTCAATAGAGACTTACTTGATTACAGTCGCAAAGAAGTGTATACTTGGCCGGAAATGCGAGCACATACACCAAGATCCATACTAAGAGGCCTGCGATCCTAAAGGGCTCAGCGTCGCAGAGTCTCATTCAGCTCTACGGAGGCTGACTCGCCTGAATCGGAATGTGATATCAATCAGACACAGACAGAGACATCCAACAACCGCCCTATATCAGGAACCAATCCACACAGACAGGCGGCAAAAAACGCAGAGGAGGGCGACGACACCGCAAGTCGCCGTTATCCCGCAAGATTCAGGAAGGGGAAAACGAGCTACAAATAATTAACCTGTCAGCCTGTTTATTGTCAGACCATGAACTTAAAGTTCTAGGTCGAGGTTTAACTTTTGCGCCGTCATGTCACTTTGATTTGTACAGGACCATATTGGACGTGAACAGACTCGCCCGCAGTCTAACTCTGCAGCAGCATTTCCGATCAGCAGACTCACAGGTGTGCGGTCCAGGAGACGCTGCGGCTGGTGCGTTCACCTCCAATGTGGATCCGGATCCAGACCATACATGTGATTCAGCCAGTATGTCCTTTACTGAAATGCTACATGTGTATGATCTATTGGAATTGGGAAACACTTGCCCACCGTCTAATCCTGTTTATTGTTCGCCAGACTTCAATCCTTCTAATGGTGATTTCTATCCCGTGCAATCCAGATCTCATGCACTGGATAGATTTCAGGAATTAGTTGAAAAAGATTTAGTCTCTTTGCACAATTCTGTTGTTTCACAACAAAAGGATTTAAATACCAATAATTTATCCAAAAAAGAATCCCAAGCACTGCGCAATCTCAGTAACAGAGATGATATTGTTGTGAGGCGGGCTGACAAGGGGGGAGCGGTGGTCATCCTCGACAGTGAACTCTATAGATCCCTCATCCATCAGATGTTACATAATGACAGGATCTATGATGTGTTACCTGGTGACCCGCTCCCCTCTTTTCAGAAAGAATTGAAAGACCTGTTATTACATGGATCCAATATAGGTGTTCTTAACCAAAAAGAATGTGATTATATCTTTGTTGCATTCCCAGTTATTCAGATCCTACATGCTCTACCAAAAGTGCACAAATCAACCTTCCCCCCTCCGCTGAGACCAATTGTCTCAGGCATAGGGTCGTATTCTGAACGCCTGTGCCAGTGGGTTGACTCACTACTGCAACCCTTGATTCCAAATATCCCCGGTTTTTTGAGAGATACTAAATCGGTTTTGCAGGCTGTACAAAGCCTGGAATGGTCTCAAGAATACTCATGGGTGACAGCGGACGTAGTCGCACTTTACCCTAGTATTCCTCATAAACTGGTGAATATTTCCCTGGTATGGTTTTTGGAGAATTTTGGAAAATTTTCTGTGGTGCTGATGGAGTATGTGGTGGCTGTGGTGGACTTCCTCCTGAGGCGGAATTATTTTATGTTTGATGGAATGTTTTTCCTGCAGACATCGGGTGTGTCGATGGGGGCCAAGTTCTCTCCCTCCATCGCTAATATTTTTATGGCATGGTGGGAGAGGGGCTTCCTCCTCATCGACACCAACCCGTTCTTGGACAGCGTAAGATGGTATGGCCGTTACATCGATGACCTGATCTTCATCTGGTCTGGTGATGTGGCGGCCATACCATCTTTTACAGATTATCTGAACGCATGTGTGAACGGTATCCAATTTACCGTTCAACACAGCGCCAGGAGCATTGAGTTCCTGGATCTCCGCCTCAGGGGAGACTCCGCCACGGCCTCCATATACACCAGCACCTACAGAAAACCAACATCAGGCAATACAATACTACATGCACAGTCATGTCATCCCACGCATACCATCAGAAATATACCAAAAGGAGAACTAATTAGGGCTAGAAGAAATTGCAGTGATGAGTCGACCTATGAAACAGAGGCGCAAAACATCATAAGTAGATTAACACACAGAGCATATTCCGGGAAAAAGATGAAGAAATGCAGCAGAGATATCCGACATATGAATAGGAACATACTATTGAACACACCTGTAGAAACAAAGAGACAAAAAATCAGAGAGACATCTAACCAGGAAAGAAAAAATATTTTTGTCACACAATATAGTAAGGAATACACCCAAATCTGTGACATCGTCAGAAAGCATTTCCCAGTGCTAGCGTGTGACAAAACATGGGCATCCATGGTACACAATGGCATTAAATACGCAGCCCGAAAGGCACCCCCCATAGCCAGCTCCGTCAGCCCATCTCTCTTCAAAAATGACAAATCCCGAACAACACAAAACACATGGTCATCAATAACAGGAAATTATAAATGCGGTCACTCCATTTGCATTTGTTGTAAATATATGAATTTTGAATCCAGTACTAACGGGCAGGTTTTCAAAATAAAATCCTTTTTAAAGAGGACCTTTCACCGATTCTTACCCTATGAACTAAGTATACAGACATGTGGAGCGGCGCCCGGGGATCTCACTGCACTTACTATTATCCCCGGGCGCCGCTCCGTTCTCCCGTTATAGGCTCCGGTACCTTTGCTTCTTAAGTTATAGTAGGCGGGTCTTCCCTTGTCCTGTGGGCGTCTCCTTCTCCTAGGCTGCAGCGCTGGCCAATCGCAGCGCACAGCTCACAGCCTGGGAGGTTTTTTTCTCTTCTTTTCTTCCTCTATTTCCCATTTCCTTCAATCTATTGTTTTACGGACCATATGAATTGTTTTTGGCATGTTTTTACCTATGTACACATTTGTGGAGGGGAGGGGGTTGAATTTCAGCCTGATTATCCCAGGTGAGGTACCCTCCCCCTCCCCCCTATAAAAGTAACTCACAGTGTATCTGAAACAGTCATGAGTAAGGGCTAAGATTGCATTGTGCCCGAAACATGTCGACTCTGCTTTCTGGACCTGGAGTTTATACTGAACATTCAATAAAGAAGCCTTGGATTACCACAACCACAAGCCGGACAAGACCTCTTCTTCTCTATACTTCCGTATTTCTCCTGATTCGGGTGTAGGAGCTGGTCCGTGCTACAACAGTGGAATCCCTGGCAGGTGAGAGCTGCTCAAAATCTCTGTTTTCTTTAAAATACCACTATTATTACTACTACTACCCGTGGTCAGCCTTGTATGCTCCATGCTATGCTCCTGCCACTGTTGCAGCCACATACCACTATGACCTTCCACCCCCACACTGCACCGCTGCTGCTGCTGCTGCTGCCCCCAATTATTATTTGTAGCATTTTCGATCAGCACTTGTACGTCTCGTACTCCGACCCCGGCAGGGCATCGTTTTTGGACTCTTTGTTCCCCAACCCACCTTTAAAAAAAAAAAAAAACTCACCTGCCCCCGATAAGGGACAATTTTTGAAGCTTTGGAATTTAAAAAAGCAGAAGACGTGAGGCGGCGCGGTGTGATATCAAACCCGCTGTATGATAACGCTGCTATACGTGCCTTTCCCACAGCGGTGAATGTCAGCGTCACTGAGACATCATTTACTGTCACTGTCATTGCGTTCAAGAGCGGGTTATATGGAGGTATACTGGTTATATGGAGGTATACTGGTTATATGGAGGTATACTGGTTATATGGCTGTATACTGGTTATATGGAGGTGTACTGGTTATATGGAGGTGTATACTGGTTATATGGCTGTATACTGGTTATATGGAGGTGTACTGGTTATATGGAGGTATACTGGTTATATGGAGGTGTACTGGTTATATGGAGGTGTACTGGTTATATGGAGGTATACTGGTTATATGGAGGTGTACTGGTTATATGGAGGTATACTGGTTATATGGAGGTATACTGGTTATATGGAGGTATACTGGTTATATGGAGGTATACTGGTTATATGGAGGTGTACTGGTTATATGGAGGTATACTGGTTATATGGAGGTGTACTGGTTATATGGAGGTATACTGGTTATATGGAGGTATACTGGTTATATGGAGGTATACTGGTTATATGGAGGTATACTGGTTATATGGAGGTGTACTGGTTATATGGAGGTATACTGGTTATATGGAGGTATACTGGTTATATGGAGGTATACTGGTTATATGGAGGTATACTGGATATATGGAGGTATACTGGTTATATGGAGGTGTACTGGTTATATGGAGGTATACTGGTTATATGGAGGTGTACTGGTTATATGGAGGTATACTGGTTATATGGAGGTATACTGGTTATATGGAGGTATACTGGTTATATGGAGGTATACTGGTTATATGGAGGTATACTGGTTATATGGAGGTATACTGGATATATGGAGGTATACTGGTTATATGGAGGTGTACTGGTTATATGGAGGTATACTGGTTATATGGAGGTGTACTGGTTATATGGAGGTATACTGGTTATATGGAGGTATACTGGTTATATGGAGGTATACTGGTTATATGGAGGTGTACTGGTTATATGGAGGTGTACTGGTTATATGGAGGTATACTGGTTATATGGAGGTATACTGGTTATATGGAGGTGTACTGGTTATATGGAGGTATACTGGTTATATGGAGGTGTACTGGTTATATGGAGGTATACTGGTTATATGGAGGTATACTGGTTATATGGAGGTATACTGGTTATATGGAGGTATACTGGTTATATGGAGGTATACTGGTTATATGGAGGTATACTGGTTATATGGAGGTGTACTGGTTATATGGAGGTATACTGGTTATATGGAGGTGTACTGGTTATATGGAGGTATACTGGTTATATGGAGGTGTACTGGTTATATGGAGGTATACTGGTTATATGGAGGTGTACTGGTTATATGGAGGTATACTGGTTATATGGAGGTATACTGGTTATATGGAGGTATACTGGTTATATGGAGGTGTACTGGTTATATGGAGGTGTACTGGTTATATGGAGGTATACTGGTTATATGGAGGTATACTGGTTATATGGAGGTGTACTGGTTATATGGAGGTGTACTGGTTATATGGAGGTATACTGGTTATATGGAGGTGTACTGGTTATATGGAGGTATACTGGTTATATGGAGGTATACTGGTTATATGGAGGTGTACTGGTTATATGGAGGTGTACTGGTTATATGGAGGTATACTGGTTATATGGAGGTGTATGGGGTTATATGGAGGTAGACTGGTTATATGGGGTTATATGGAGGTATACTGGTTATATAGTGGTGTATGGGGTTATATGGAGGTATACTGGTTATATGGAGGTATACTGGTTATATGGAGGTATACTGGTTATATGGAGGTGTACTGGTTATATGGAGGTATACTGGTTATATGGAGGTATACTGGTTATATGGAGGTATACTGGTTATATGGAGGTGTACTGGTTATATGGAGGTATACTGGTTATATGGAGGTATACTGGTTATATGGAGGTGTACTGGTTATATGGAGGTGTACTGGTTATATGGAGGTGTACTGGTTATATGGAGGTATACTGGTTATATGGAGGTGTATGGGGTTATATGGAGGTGTATGGGGTTATATGGAGGTATACTGGTTATATGGAGGTATACTGGTTATATAGTGGTGTATGGGGTTATATGGAGGTATACTGGTTATATGGAGGTGTACTGGTTATATGGAGGTGTACTGGTTATATGGAGGTATACTGGTTATATGGAGGTATACTGGTTATATGGAGGTATACTGGTTATATGGAGGTGTACTGGTTATATGGAGGTATACTGGTTATATGGAGGTATACTGGTTATATGGAGGCGTACTGGTTATATGGAGGTGTACTGGTTATATGGAGGTATACTGGTTATATGGAGGTATACTGGTTATATGGAGGTATACTGGTTATATGGAGGTGTACTGGTTATATGGAGGTATACTGGTTATATGGAGGTGTATGGGGTTATATGGAGGTGTATGGGGTTATATGGAGGTATACTGGTTATATGGAGGTATACTGGTTATATAGTGGTGTATGGGGTTATATGGAGGTATACTGGTTATATGGAGGTATACTGGTTATATGGAGGTATACTGGTTATATGGAGGTGTACTGGTTATATGGAGGTATACTGGTTATATAGTGGTGTATGGGGTTATATGGAGGTATACTGGTTATATGGAGGTGTATGGGGTTATATGGAGGTGTATGGGGTTATATGGAGGTGTACTGGTTATATGGAGGTGTACTGGTTATATGGAGGTGTACTGGTTATATGGAGGTGTACTGGTTATATGGAGGTATACTGGTTATATGGAGGTGTACTGGCTATATGGAGGTGTACTGGTTATATGGAGGTGTACTGGTTATATGGTGGTATACTGGTTATATGGAGGTGTATGGGGTTATATGGAGGTATACTGGTTATATGGAGGTGTACTGGTTATATGGAGGTGTACTGGTTATATGGAGGTGTACTGGTTATATGGTGGTATACTGGTTATATGGTGGTATACTGGTTATATGGAGGTATACTGGTTATATGGAGGTGTACTGGTTATATGGAGGTATACTGGTTATATAAAGGTATACTGGTTATATGGAGGTATACTGGTTATATGGAGGTGTACTGGTTATATGGAGGTATACTGGTTATATGGAGGTGTACTGGTTATATGGAGGTATACTGGTTATATGGAGGTATACTGGTTATATGGAGGTGTACTGGTTATATGGAGGTGTACTGGTTATATGGAGGTATACTGGTTATATGGAGGTGTATGGGGTTATATGGAGGTGCACTGGTTATATGGAGGTATACTGGTTATATAGTGGTGTATGGGGTTATATGGAGGTATACTGGTTATATGGAGGTATACTGGTTATATGGAGGTATACTGGTTATATGGAGGTATACTGGTTATATGGAGGTGTACTGGTTATATGGAGGTGTACTGGTTATATGGAGGTGTATGGGGTTATATGGAGGTATACTGGTTATATAGTGGTGTATGGGGTTATATGGAGGTATACTGGTTATATGGAGGTATACTGGTTATATGGAGGTATACTGGTTATATGGAGGTGTACTGGTTATATGGAGGTATACTGGTTATATGGAGGTATACTGGTTATATAGTGGTGTATGGGGTTATATGGAGGTATACTGGTTATATGGAGGTATACTGGTTATATGGAGGTATACTGGTTATATGGAGGTATACTGGTTATATGGAGGTATACTGGTTATATGGAGGTGTACTGGTTATATGGAGGTATACTGGTTATATAGTGGTGTATGGGGTTATATGGAGGTATACTGGTTATATGGAGGTGTATGGGGTTATATGGAGGTGTACTGGTTATATGGAGGTGTACTGGTTATATGGAGGTGTACTGGTTATATGGAGGTGTACTGGTTATATGGAGGTATACTGGTTATATGGAGGTGTACTGGCTATATGGAGGTGTACTGGTTATATGGAGGTGTACTGGTTATATGGTGGTATACTGGTTATATGGAGGTGTATGGGGTTATATGGAGGTATACTGGTTATATGGAGGTGTACTGGTTATATGGAGGTGTACTGGTTATATGGTGGTATACTGGTTATATGGTGGTATACTGGTTATATGGAGGTATACTGGTTATATGGAGGTGTACTGGTTATATGGAGGTATACTGGTTATATAAAGGTATACTGGTTATATGGAGGTATACTGGTTATATGGAGGTGTACTGGTTATATGGAGGTATACTGGTTATATGGAGGTGTACTGGTTATATGGAGGTATACTGGTTATATGGAGGTATACTGGTTATATGGAGGTGTACTGGTTATATGGAGGTATACTGGTTATATGGAGGTATACTGGTTATATGGAGGTGTATGGGGTTATATGGAGGTGTATGGGGTTATATGGAGGTGCACTGGTTATATGGAGGTATACTGGTTATATAGTGGTGTATGGGGTTATATGGAGGTATACTGGTTATATGGAGGTATACTGGTTATATGGAGGTATACTGGTTATATGGAGGTATACTGGTTATATGGAGGTGTACTGGTTATATGGAGGTATACTGGTTATATGGAGGTATACTGGTTATATGGAGGTATACTGGTTATATGGAGGTATACTGGTTATATGGAGGTGTACTGGTTATATGGAGGTATACTGGTTATATGGAGGTGTATGGGGTTATATGGAGGTGTATGGGGTTATATGGAGGTATACTGGTTATATGGAGGTATACTGGTTATATAGTGGTGTATGGGGTTATATGGAGGTATACTGGTTATATGGAGGTGTATGGGGTTATATGGAGGTATACTGGTTATATAGTGGTGTATGGGGTTATATGGAGGTATACTGGTTATATGGAGGTATACTGGTTATATGGAGGTATACTGGTTATATGGAGGTGTACTGGTTATATGGAGGTATACTGGTTATATGGAGGTATACTGGTTATATAGTGGTGTATGGGGTTATATGGAGGTATACTGGTTATATGGAGGTATACTGGTTATATGGAGGTATACTGGTTATATGGAGGTGTACTGGTTATATGGAGGTGTACTGGTTATATGGAGGTATACTGGTTATATGGAGGTGTACTGGTTATATGGAGGTATACTGGTTATATGGAGGTATACTGGTTATATGGAGGTGTACTGGTTATATGGAGGTGTACTGGTTATATGGAGGTATACTGGTTATATGGAGGTGTATGGGGTTATATGGAGGTGCACTGGTTATATGGAGGTATACTGGTTATATAGTGGTGTATGGGGTTATATGGAGGTATACTGGTTATATGGAGGTATACTGGTTATATGGAGGTGTACTGGTTATATGGAGGTATACTGGTTATATGGAGGTGTATGGGGTTATATGGAGGTGTATGGGGTTATATGGAGGTATACTGGTTATATGGAGGTATACTGGTTATATAGTGGTGTATGGGGTTATATGGAGGTATACTGGTTATATGGAGGTGTATGGGGTTATATGGAGGTATACTGGTTATATAGTGGTGTATGGGGTTATATGGAGGTATACTGGTTATATGGAGGTATACTGGTTATATGGAGGTATACTGGTTATATGGAGGTGTACTGGTTATATGGAGGTATACTGGTTATATGGAGGTATACTGGTTATATAGTGGTGTATGGGGTTATATGGAGGTATACTGGTTATATGGAGGTATACTGGTTATATGGAGGTATACTGGTTATATGGAGGTATACTGGTTATTTGGAGGTATACTGGTTATATGGAGGTGTACTGGTTATATGGAGGTGTACTGGTTATATGGAGGTATACTGGTTATATGGAGGTGTACTGGTTATATGGAGGTATACTGGTTATATGGAGGTATACTGGTTATATGGAGGTGTACTGGTTATATGGAGGTGTACTGGTTATATGGAGGTATACTGGTTATATGGAGGTGTATGGGGTTATATGGAGGTGCACTGGTTATATGGAGGTATACTGGTTATATAGTGGTGTATGGGGTTATATGGAGGTATACTGGTTATATGGAGGTATACTGGTTATATGGAGGTATACTGGTTATATGGAGGTGTACTGGTTATATGGAGGTGTACTGGTTATATGGAGGTGTACTGGTTATATGGAGGTATACTGGTTATATGGAGGTGTATGGGGTTATATGGAGGTGTATGGGGTTATATGGTGGTATACTGGTTATATGGAGGTATACTGGTTATATGGAGGTGTATGGGGTTATATGGAGGTATACTGGTTATATGGAGGTGTACTGGTTATATGGAGGTGTACTGGTTATATGGAGGTGTACTGGTTATATGGTGGTATACTGGTTATATGGAGGTATACTGGTTATATGGAGGTATACTGGTTATATGGAGGTATACTGGATATATGGAGGTATACTGGATATATGGAGGTGCACTGGTTATATGGGGGTATACTGGTTATATGGTTGTGTATGGGGTTATATGGGGGTATACTGGTTATATGGAGATATACTGGTTATATGGGGGTATACTGGTTATATGGAGGTGTATGGGGTTATATGGAGGTGTATGGGGTTATATGGGGGTGTACTGGTTATATGGAGATATACTGGTTATATGGGGGTATACTGGATATATGGAGGTGTACTGGATATATGGAGGTGCACTGGTTATATGGGGGTATACTGGTTATATGGTTGTGTATGGGGTTATATGGGGGTATACTGGCTATATGGAGGTATACTGGCTATATGGAGGTATACTGGGTTATATGGAGGTGTATGGGGTTATATGGAGGTATACTGGTTATATGGAGGTGTACTGGTTATATGGAGGTGTACTGGTTATATGGAGGTATACTGGTTATATGGAGGTATACTGGTTATATGGTGGTATACTGGTTATATGGTGGTATACTGGTTATATGGTGGTATACTGGTTATATGGAGGTATACTGGTTATATGGAGGTTTACTGGTTATATGGAGGTATACTGGTTATATGGAGGTATACTGGTTATATGGTGGTATACTGGTTATATGGTGGTATACTGGTTATATGGAGGTATACTGGTTATATGGAGGTACTCTGGGATATAGGTTCCTGATAGTAGAGAGGATCTCCGGGGCCTTCAGTTCTCTGTGTATCTCCTGTGGCTGCAGCTCAACTTTCAGTTACAAAAAAAATTAAAAAAATTAGGAAATAATGTCCAGAATTGAAACGTGAAACAATCTCTTTATTGTAATCTGTGGAGTAATCCTGAAATGTTCGGCCTTGTAAGGAGCTGTGGTGTCTGACCAATAAGCCTGTGCCCTCCGTGAGAGAGACTGGACCCTCTCTGCTCGCTCAGTCCTAAGTAAGCTCCTGTCCATCCCTGATCTTCTGGAGCCTGAGAGCCCCTGTGCCGTCCTCATGTGTCCGAGGGCCGATACAACCCCTACAGTCTGACCTCCTGACATGGGGGGGGGGGGGTGAACTCACTTTGGCAGTACCCCGGGGCTTCTCCATCCGGTCCACGTGACAAGGACGTGGCGTCTGCAGCTCCATGTGTCCTTCCATGCTTTCGTTGCGCGCCGCGTTCCTCCTCATCCATTGGAGGCGCGTTCTTCTGCTACCACTACGTGCAGCTTTCTAAATATGTGGCCATACGTACCTCGCCACGTTCCTCTTCATCCCCGGGGAAACCGTCCTTCTGCTGCCACCTCCAGATCCCTCATCGAGGTCTCCCTACAACAACCAACACATTCTTTACCCTCAACGCAAACAACTATTTGGGGACAACAACAATTTGAAGCCGAACAAATCCTCGGCCTCAACGTGTAAGGGGGTCAGACCTTAGGAGTATTATGGGCCCTGGACAGAGAACTTGTCCTTGGGGCCCCACAGGAAGATGGCGGTGACGCAGTACTGAGGAGACCAGTGCGGGGGGCACAGTATCTCTCACAGAGGGCACAGGGTTATTGGGTAACACACAGCAGTTCTTCACAAGGCACAACACTTGGCTTAGGTCAGAGTTACACAGCGTCTAGCGCCATCACCACTGCAGGATCCAGCTGGGCAGTGCTCCATGACCACTCGCAGGCTCCACAGGTCGCAGGTCCCACTCACAATCACTTCCGGCTTGGATCTGTTCTGTCAGCAGTTGCAGACTCCAGGGTCCTCTAACGGCAGCACATGGATAAAGAGCACAGTGATGTCAGAAAGCTGTCATACTGAAAAGTGGCCACTAGATGGAGCTCTACTACATTTATACTATAGTCTTCATACTAGGAAGAGGCGCTCTCATTCTGGCTGTAGCTCCTCCTCCAATGGATCGGCTGCTCGGCGCTCTCATTCTGGCTGTAGCTCCTCATCTAATGGATCGGCTGCTCGGCGCTCTCATTCTGGCTGTAGCTCCTCCTCCAATGGATCGGCTGCTCGGCACTCTCATTCTGGCTGTAGCTCCTCCTCCAATGGTTCGGCTGCTCGGCGCTCTCATTCTGGCTGTAGCTCCTCATCTAATGGATCGGCTGCTCGGCGCTCTCATTCTGGCTGTAGCTCCTCCTCTAATGGATCGGTTGCTCGGCACTCTCATTCTGGCTGTAGCTCCTCCTCCAATGGTTCGGCTGCTCGGCACTCTCATTCTGGCTGTAGCTCCTCCTCTAATGGATCGGTTGCTCGGTGCTCTCATTCTGGCTGTAGCTCCTCCTCCAATGGATCGGCTGCTCGGCGCTCTCATTCTGGCTGTAGCTCCTCCTCCAATGGCTCGGCGCTCTTATTCTGGCTGTAGCTCCTCCTCCTTCAGCGGTTGGTCTTCTAATTCCGCAGGTTCCGTCTCAGTGTCTCAGTGAATACTGACTCGGAGTCTATTGTGACATCACTCACTGAAGCGTGTGGGCGGGCTAGCATAGTTAATGTGGGCGGGGCTTGGATTGGGGGCGGGGCTCCTGTCAGCTCATAGTGTAAGGGCTGTGTATGGATGGGTTACTATGGCACCGCGTCATATGGGCCGTGTAAGACTTCCTGTGATACCAGTTACATGGAGGGGTCTGACCCTGTGTGACACTGTATGGGCACTGGAAATGGCTCCTCAGGACACAAATCGTATGACACTGTTCATAGGGCCCCGTACAGCACTATTTATATGGGCCCCGTACAGCACTATTTATATGGGCCCCGTACAGCACTATATGGGCCAAATACAGCACTATTTATATGGGCCCCGTACAGCACTATTTATATGGGCCCCGTACAGCACTATATGGGCCCCGTACAGCACTATATGGGCCCCGTACAGCACTATATGGGCCCTGTACAGCACTATATGGGCCCCGTACAGCACTATTTATATGGGCCCCGTACAGCACTATTTATATGGGCCCCGTACAGCACTATTTATATGGGCCCCGTACAGCACTATATGGGCCCCGTACAGCACTATATGGGCCCCGTACAGCACTATATGGGCCCTGTACAGCACTATATGGGCCCCGTACAGCACTATTTATATGGACCCCGTACAGCACTATTTATATGGACCCCGTACAGCACTATTTATATGGACCCCGTACAGCACTATTTATATGGACCCCGTACAGCACTATTTATATGGGCCCCGTACAGCACTATATGGGCCCCGTACAACACTATATGGTCCCCGTACAGCACTATATGGGCCCCGTACAGCACTATTTATATGGGCCCCGTACAGCACTATTTATATGGGCCCCGTACAGCACTATATGGGCCCCGTACAGCACTATATGGACCCCGTACAGCACTATTTATATGGGCCCCGTACAGCACTATATGGGCCCCGTACAGCACTATTTATTCCAGGGGGTCCTGGTCCAGTTGCTTCCCTGCAGCACTCGCTGACCCGTAACACTTCGCCTCTAACGTCCAAGGCGTGGAAACAATGAAGGCCGATGATATCGCTCCTCATGTGCACCAACCACTGGAGCAGTTCAGACAGTGAGGACGAGGTTGATAGAAGACGGCGCCCTGAGGAGGTGTTTGTGCCGTCCCAGGTAACGGCTCCGCGATCCTCCGTAGTAATCGTATTCACTGTTACAGCTGTCGTCCGCCATGCTTGGTGCGCTTTGCTGCCATCCTGTGGCCATTGTTATATTTGGTTTCATGAAGTTATTAGTGATGAGCGGCAGGGGCTATATTCGAATTCGCAATATTTCACGAATATTCGTCATATATTCGCGAATTCGAGATTATTTTCTTGATTGCGAAAAATCGGTAATGTAATATTCCCGTAATGCACACAAAATACAGGCGTGGGTCACTACAGCTACATTTTCCAAGCTGCTAGTTTCCTGAGACTGGAGAAAATGGTCGGCACGGCAGAACATTACAAAAGCTTTATATGCAGATAGAGCGCTGCAATATATTCACGATTGCGCTAATTGGCACTAATGATGCGAATATGTTGGCGCAATACGTGACACTTCACATTTTACCAGGTCTGACTACATATTACTGATTGGTGCACTAAGTATTATGAACTTGTGACATCACAGCGCTATGTCTGTATGATCTGTATACAAGCCCAGCAATCTGCTTCTGTGCAAACTGAACTCCCACCTGACTGTGCAGTCGCTACCGTACCACTTATTCCACTGCATTTAAGGAACTGTTGGCGTGCGCCTAGCCTCGCTGGAAAGCCATCCTTGTTGCTGTGTGGCAAGGTGCGCACTACCATGGACACCTGGAGCCGCTGTTACAGGCAGGGACAGTACATGTCTTTCATGGCCCAGTGGTCAATGCGGTGACACTACAACTAGGCCAGATCCTATTGATCTCTTCAGGTCTGTGATGATCAGGATCCCACACCAGGCGCTTATCCGCCTCCTCCACTTCCTCCTCAATGGTCACCCTCCCATCCACAACAGAAACAGGGCAGAGTGTTCCTCGCACTCCCTCTTCATTTGTGTAATCTTAAAGGGGTTATCCAAGTTATATTTATTGATGACCTATCCTCAGGATAGGTCATCAATATCAGATCGGCGGGGGTCCGACACCCGGCACCCCCTCCGATCAGCTGTTTGAAGAGAAGGCGTGTGCGGTGTCAGCGCTGCCTCCTCTTCACTGTTTACCTTCTAGCCGTTGCATCTGCAGTGGTGAGCAGGTGTAATTACACCCAAGCCTTCCTATTGAAATGAATGGGACGGCTTGGGTGTAATTACACCTGCTCACCACTGCAGATGCAACGGCTAGAAGGTAAACAGTGAAGAGGAGGCAGCGCTGACACCGCACACGCCTTCTCTTCAAACAGCTGATCGGAGGGGGTGCCGGGTGTCGGACCCCAGCCGATCTGATATTGATGACCTATCCTGAGGATAGGTCATCAATAAATATAACTTGGATAACCCCTTTAAGTGTTGCCATGCTGTCTTAGAACTGAGGAGCCCGGGCAAAAGAAGCCACACAGCAGATCAGTTCCTGAACCGCATCAAACCTCCCTGTAGATGTGAACATGGTGGCTGCGCTGCAGAAATGAACACACGCTCCTTTCATGGCGCACATGATGGATTTAGCGGTGCATTGCTTTTCAAAATAGTACCATGGCTTGCAGAAGGTGCTAGTCACATGCAGGAGAATGTCTGCACATTGGAGGATGAGAAGAAGGAAGAGCTGGTAGTACAAGGGGACATGACGTTCTAGGCACAGCTAGGGAATGAGGATGATGATGACGATGACACCGGCCATAACCAACCATCACAGTATGGGGCGCAGCCTGAAAGAAGCGGGTCCTTAGGTGAGCCTGCAAGCTGTAGTCTTGGTTGTCTACCTGCTAACAATTGTATCGTTAACATCAAGCAGAGTGATACCTACTGGATAGCCATGCTAGAGACCCTCGCTATTAACACAGAGTAGGGAAATGTTTTACTGATGTCAAAAAGGAGGCAAAATGATTTTATTACCAGGATATGGTCTGTACACAACTGTCACCGAGCAGACGCTTGCAGTACTTGTGCATGACCGGGAGGCTCCTCTCCGTCACCAACCTCCCACCATCTCTGCCATACAAGTAACAGAAGCTGCAGCAGCACCACCAGCAGTCAACGCCGTTTTCTGGACAAGTTTTTTCCAGTGTCACAGATACGCACCGCCTGAACAACCTGGTTCAGTCCTACCTGGACTGTGCCCTTTCTCCAGCACATACCCTGTTCCCTGACCCCCTGGATTTCTGAGCAGGCAGACTGGAGCAACGCCTGGAGCTGGCCCAGTTTGCCATTAGTGTACTGTCCTCCCAGCCACCAGTACTGTCGGAGAGAGTATTCAGCACAGCGAGTGGCCTCACACAGAAGTAGACAAAATAGTCCTCTGCAAGCGTAGAAAACATCACGTTTGTGAAAATGAATGATGAATAGATCCGTGAGGATCAGCACACCTACACATATATTTGTAAAATCTATTTTAATAAAAAGGAAAATTTAAAGTAAAACATTAATATTTTTGCAAATACATCGATACAAGTAAGCATAAAAATTAAAATGGACTGAACTGTTCCAGTTCATATACTGCGGGCCCTGCAGTGATTTAATAATGTGGATCCACAATGTATATATTAATATAGCAGAGGCAAATAAATATCTTTAAAAAATGAATACAAAGTTACATATTTGTAACAAGAGGATACTTATTTTCTACTGTGTCCCTAAAATACATAAAGACAATACAAATCCTCCTGGGAGACGGATAGTATCGGGTACAGGTTCATTGACATCCAATCTACCTCAATATGTAGACACATTTGTACAACCCTATGTGAAGTTGTTACCTAGCTATAGTGATGGATGAACATCGGCCGGGACGATTTGCAAACGCGATTGCGAGTTTGGGGCGGGACCAGGGGCGTGGCTAGAAATGCATGGGCCCCATAGCAAAAAAAAATTATGGGCCCCCCTCCTGTGCCATCCACAGATCCCCCTCCGCTAAATAGTGCCATCAACAGATCCCCCTCCCCTAAATAGTGCCATCCACAGATCCCCCTCCCCTAAATAGTGCCATCCACAGATCCCCCTCCCCTAAATAGTGCCATCCACAGATCCCCCTCCCCTAAATAGTGCCATCCACAGATCCCCCTCCCCTAAATAGTGCCATCCACAGATCCCCCTCCCCTAAATAGTGCCATCCACAGATCCCCTTCCCCTAAATAGTGCCATACACAGATCCCCCTCCCCTAAATAGTGCCATCCACAGATCCCCCTCCCCTAAATAGTGCCATCCACAGATCCCCCTCCCCTAAATAGTGCCATCCACAGATCCCCCTCCCCTAAATAGTGCCATCCACAGATCCCCCTCCCCTAAATAGTGCCATCCACAGATCCCCTTCCCCTAAATAGTGCCATACACAGATCCCCCTCCCCTAAACAGTGCCATACACAGATCCCTCTCCCCTAAACAGTGCCATCCACAGATCCCCCTCCCCTAAATAGTGCCATCCACAGATCCCCCTCCCCTAAATAGTGCCATCAACAGATCCCCCTCCCCTAAATAGTGCCATCCACAGATCCCCTTCCCCTAAATAGTGCCATCCACAGATCCCCTTCCCCTAAATAGTGCCATCCACAGATCCCCCTCCCCTAAATAGTGCCATCCACAGATCCCCCTCCCCTAAACAGTGCCATCCACAGATCCCCTTCCCCTAAATAGTGCCATCAACAGATCCCCCTCCCCTAAATAGTGCCATCCACAGATCCCTCTCCCCTAAATAGTGCCATCCACAGATCCCCCTCCCCTAAATAGTGCCATCCACAGATCCCCTTCCCCTAAATAGTGCCATCCACAGATCCCCCTCCCCTAAATAGTGCCATCAACAGATCCCCCTCCCCTAAATAGTGCCATCCACAGATCCCCCCTCCCCTAAATAGTGCCATCCACAGATCCCCCTCCCCTAAATAGTGCCATCCACAGATCCCCTTCCCCTAAATAGTGCCATCCACAGATCCCCCTCCCCTAAATAGTGCCATCAACAGATCCCCCTCCCCTAAATAGTGCCATCCACAGATCCCCCCTCCCCTAAATAGTGCCATCCACAGATCCCCCTCCCCTAAATAGTGCCATCCACAGATCCCCTTCCCCTAAATAGTGCCATCCACAGATCCCCCTCCCCTAAATAGTGCCATCAACAGATCCCCCTCCCCTAAATAGTGCCATCCACAGATCCCCCTCCCCTAAATAGTGCCATCCACAGATCCCCCTCCCTTATCATGTGTTATACTGCCTGCTGAACCACATATCTAAGCTTACCATATGTAAGGGCTCATGCACATGGCCGTGCCTGTATTGTGGCCCGCAATAACAACAGGTCCGCAATATACGGGCACCGGACTTGTGCCCAATCTATGATGGATGCAGAGGAAGTGCCCCTCCCGAGACCAGGCTCTGGATCCGCCACTGTTCTGACGGTGTTGCTCCCACTGAGCTCGGTGATGGGAGGCCAGGTGCCTTCTTAAGGCGTTCGTCCCTAGGTGAGTGTTGGGCTTACCACGACTTATGCGTTGACAGCACAGGCTGCAGATGGCAACACTATTGTCAGCATCTGACACGTTAAAAAAAAAAGCCCACACTACGGAGCCATGTGTCGACGTCCTGGGAGCGCCAGATGTGACCATGCATGGTGGATGGCTCGCTCCAGATACATTTGCAGTCTGCTTTTTGCCTCCTGTGCCCTGCGAGCTCTGCCTGCTTCTCCTCCTTCTCCTCCCTATCTGCTGGTCTGTCTCTCCCTCTGAACTACCCTCCTCTTCCTCTCTTGTGGGCACCCACGTGACATTCATCAACATGTCATCATCGTCACCTTCACCACCACTGACATTAGAGATCTCGAAGTAGGCAGCAACAGCGGGGACCTTCGTCCTTGGACTGATCTGGGTACTGTCGTCAGACCGCTGGGTGGCGGCCGTTGCTACCTCCTCTTCCTGATCCGATGCCAAGAATGGCTGCGCATCGGTAAGGTCTGGGAATGGATGGGAAAATAATAACTCTGACTCGAGTGGAGGGGTTATGGTGGTGGTGGTGTCTTTGGGGGTGCACACAGCAGAGAGTGAGGAGGGTACAGATACAGAGGATGAGGAGGGTGCGTCTTTTGATGTAATCGCACGCACCTTCTCCAACTTCCCACTTAGGCTCCGGCCTGGTGCACCTGCCCGACCCCTACCACCCCTGCGGAATGGCCTGCCTCTTCCTCTGCCTGTCATTTTCAAAATGACCCTGTGAAGTCCCTATAGAAGAGCAGTATTTGTGGAAGCAGGTATATCGCAGCCCTTAATCAAATTTTGGTGGAAGCCGATGTATCGCAGGCCTTAATCAATGTTTGGTGTAAGCCGGTATATCAATCCCCTGTGTCAGTATTTTGTGGAAACAGATATATAGAAGCCCTTAATGAGTATTTGCTGGAAGCTGGTATATCAAACCCCTTAATCAATATTTGGTGGAAGCCGGTGTATCGCAGGCCTCAATCTATATTTGGTGTAGGCAAGTATATCAATTCCCTCAATCAGTATTTTGTGGAAGCAGGTATATCGCAGGCCTCAATCTAGATTTGGTGGAAGCTGGTATATCAAAACCCAATAATGAGTATTTGGTGGAAGCCGGTATATCAAAACCCTTAATCAATATTTGGTGGAAGCCGGTGTATCACTGTTTCACGGGTCAAAGTTCGGCGCAATGCAAAAGAACATGGCTCGCACGAATATCGCATGTTTGGCGAATCGCAAACGAGCAAAATTCGCTGCGAAACGATCGTCGGGTGAACCACAAGGCCATCCCTACCTAGCTATATATAAGAGACACAACACAAGTGGTACAGCTTGTTAAACAATTAAAAGGGGACCATCCCTGGTTCCTAGTTTCATTGGATGTCGGTTCATGATATACTTGTATAGAACATAGATTAGGCAAACAGGGGGTACAATTCTTTTTGGGAAAGATACTTTGGACATCTTCGTGCCCAGTTAAGCAAATTTTTTCATGAGCTATTGGGAACATCTCATGATAGCCCTACTTCTGGGCGCAGATCTGGTGTTTTGGCATAGATATATTGACAATATCCTGTTTGTTTGGGGAGGGGGGAACAGGACAGGACTGGTCTTGACACATTTATTTCTGGTCTAAATAATAATCAGTTAAATTTAAGGTTCACACCACGGATCAGTCAGACTAATATTGAATTTTTGGATCTAATAATTTGTGTTACAGAAAATTACTTATTTGTTCTACATTTCGTAAACCCACAGCTAGGGACAGACACATTATACCTTCCGGCTGTCATTTACCAAATTGGACATTAGACATTCCTTTTAGTCAATATAGAAGTTTGAAAGGCAATTGCGCTGACAACAGCACTTCTGAAGAAGAAGCTCAGGCCCTTACACAAGACTTTTTAAATAAAAAATATTCCATTTCACATTTACAAAAATTATTAGAAAAAGTTTGTTTATTAGACAGGAAGTTATTTTTTTGAAGAAAAGACACCAGATTTAGATTCAATTAAAACATGATATGGGCCCCTACATGGTTATTCCATTTAATATAGCACATAAACAGATAACTAATATAATAAATAAGCATTGGCATTTGTTAAAGGACGATAAATTATTAGGATCATCTTTATCACATAAACCATCTATTGCTGTGATGGCGAACCTCCAACACTCCAGCTGTGGTAAAACTACGACTCCCAAGATGCACACTTGCTTGGCTGTTCTCAGAACTCCACAGAATTGAATGGAGCACGCTGGGAGTTGTAGTTTCACCACAGCTGGAGTGCTGGAGGTTAGCCATCACTGTCCTATTGTATTCACTCGAACACCTAAGATTGCACCTACAATCAGAGCCCCCTCTATTCCTATGTCTCTCACCTCGTGGATTGATATGAAAGTTTTTTTCCGATGTGGCACATGTGGGCCTTGTAGAAGTGCACATTTTTCCATGAAATCAAAGAATGTTTAACCTGTTCTAGCAGTGGAGTGATTTCCATAATAGAATGTAGATGTAAAAAACAATATACAGGTAGGACCTCTAGGAGTTTGAACACTAGATCTGAACATATTCGGAATATAAATCACACCTTATCAGCACGTTTTAAAGAATTTCATCATAGTAGTCCAAAACATATGAAATTTGCGGCCAGAAAAGATTGGGGTGGTGGAGATCATATTTGTAAAATGTCTAGAGCTGAATCCAAGATGATATTTCATTTTCACAGCATGGTCCCTAGAGGATTAAACCCGGAGCTGGAATTGTTTGGGTTCTTGTGGTTTATATGGTTGCTAATCTGGTGGACCCTACGGGCATCAATGTCCGGCTGTTTTCCAGCACATGGACGCCCCTATGTTCCACTAGACTTCCACCAATTAGTCTGGAAACCCCTTTTTATGAGTCAATTAGGATTACAGTTTCATTTGTCGTATGGAATAAACACATTCATAAATAATTATGATATTACCTATGTAAAGATAAAAACAGATAAACAAACAATAGATCTATATTTTATTTACTATTCTAAGTGATAATTATCTCAGACCTGATTAGCATAATAAGCATTTGAAATTCACTACATGAATATGATTGTTAAGTTATTGATTAAATCACCAAAGGATAATTATTATAGACCCATTTGGGATTGTAGGTGTCCGACGTCTACACATTTTTCATATTTCTTAATTTTTTATTTTATTTTTATATTATTTAGCATTAGTGATGAGCGGCAGGGGTCATATTCGAATTTGCGATATTTCGCGAATATTTTGTAGAATATTCGTCGAATATTTGCAAATTCGAAAATTCACGATTTTTTTTACTCGAAAAATTGCGAATTTTTCAACTTACAACTATTAGACAAAGAAGATTATAGCACTATATTAGCTAAATTGCTCTATTCGATTTTTTTTCGAATATTCGAAAGGTCTGTGCGGCGCATTGCCTATAGCAAAGACCTGTCACTTACCAGTAGGAGGAGCGCCCGGCCGGTCACAGACATCGCAGCTCGCAGGTAAGTATAATGCTTCTATTTATTGCTAAGTAACCATGGCAGCCAAGACTGCAATAGCGTCTTGGCTGCCATGGTAACCGATCGGAGACCCAGCGATTAAACTGGGACTCCGATCGGAACTCTCCGCTGCCACCAATGATGGGGGGGGGGGTGATTTTAATTAGGGGAGGGGAGAGGGGAGGCCGCACTGGTCACATTTAATACTGGGAATCTGCACTGGCCACCAATGAATATAGAGGGAGGGGGGCCGCACTGGTCACAATTAATACTGGGGAGGGAGGGGGTCGCACTGGCCACCAATGAATATAGAGGGAGGGGGGCCGCACTGGTCACATTTAATACTGGGGAGGGAGGGGGGGGCCGCACTGGCCACCAATGAGTTAAATACAGGGGGGGAGGGGGGGTCTGCCCCCTGCTGCCTGGCAGCCTCTGTGTTAGAATATACTGTCGGATCTGAGTTTCACGATCTAACTCAAATCCGACGGTATATTCTAACATAGAGGCGTTCCCATGGTGATGGGGACGCTCCAAGTTAAAATATACCATCGGATTGGAGAAAACTCTGATCTGATGGTATATTAATAGGGGACTCCTGACTTTACATTGAAAGTCAATGGGGGACGGATCCGTTTGAAATTGCACCATATTGTGTCAACGTCAAACGGATCCGTCCCCATTGACTTGCATTGTAAGTCTGGACGGATCCGTTTGGCTCCGCACGGCCAGGCGGTCACAAAAACGCTGCAAGCTGCGTTCGGGTGTCCGACTGCTGAGCGGAGCGGAGGCCAAACGGATGCATTCTGAGCGGATCCGCATCCACTCAGAATGCATTGGGGCCGGACGGATCCGTTCGGGGCCGCTTGTGAGAGCCTTCAAACTGAACTCGCAAGCGGAACCCCGAACGCAAGTGTGAAAGTAGCCTAAGTTTTTTCGAATATTCGTAATATTCTAAAACAAGAATATATAGCAATATAGCGAATATAAAAAAAAAACTAATATAGAGCAAAATTCGCAAACACTACTACTCCTAAAGTCAAGTATATTGCAGCCTTCTTATTGGCCCACAAGCTAGAAGCAGTGAGGGATCATGTGTACTGATAAATCCAAAAAAAATAATAAAAAAATAAAAAAAATATATAAAAAAAAAAATTTTGAATATTCGAAATTACGAATATATATAACTATATTCGAAATATTCGCGAATTTTCGAAGTACCTATATTCGCGATAAAAATTCGAAATTCGAATATTCGTGATCAACACTATTTAGCATATAAAATATATATTTAGGTATTTCTGTCTGTATTTTTATAATGTCGTATCACATTGGCCTCAACAAGAAAGATTCAGTTTCATGGTTTATTAGTGTATTTCAAACTGTTCCAGTTCATGTTTTATATACAACCTCTCGACTATAAAATTAGTAAGAAATAGAGGCATAATACCATTCTATTTACAGCTACTGAAGAGGGAGCCAGGAGATCTGAAACGCGTGTAGCTTATAAGCCAGCGTGGCAATATACTGTATTTTTCGCTTTATAAGACGCACCTGTTGATAAGACCCCAGGTTTTAAAGGAGGAAAATAAGAAAAAAATATTTTTCATCAGACCCCCATATCAAATTCTCAGATCAGACCCCCATATCAGAGCCTCAGATCAGACCCCCATATCAAATCCTCAGATCAGACCCCCAAGACATAACACCCCCATAACAGGATATTACATCAGACCTTCATATCAGACCCTCATCAGAACCCCATCAGACCTTCTTCAGACCTCATATCAGTCCCTCCATTTCAGACCCCCATCAGACCTTAAAATAAAAAAACTCCTCTTACCTCTCCTGCTCCAGGTCCAGCGGTCTCTTTAGAAGTTGCGCTCCCCTATCTTCTCTGCGTGCAGCGTTGGGTCATAGTGCGCACACTACATGCTGACGCTGTACGCAGTCAGGACAGTGTGCCCTCGGCCCCAGGAAGGAAGGGCAAGTACAGGAAGCGCTCGCAGCGCTTTACTCTCCGGGCACTTACTAGTATTTGCTTTATAAAACGCACAGTCATTTTCCTCCCACTTTTGGGGGGAAAAAGTGCGTCTTATAAAGAGAAAAATCCGGTATATATTTTTTTATATAGTAATTTTTATCTTTCTATTGGTGCTTTTTCATCCAAAACCAAGATATCGAATAGAAGTCTGGAAACAGCTAACTCAGACATCAGTCTGTGGCACCACGAACCTCAGCTGATGCTCCCACGTGCAGCCTGATTGCGGACCTGTTATTACAACTGACTGCGCTGTGCTTGTCG
This sequence comes from Bufo bufo, assembly GCF_905171765.1. Classification (NCBI taxonomy): domain Eukaryota; kingdom Metazoa; phylum Chordata; class Amphibia; order Anura; family Bufonidae; genus Bufo; species Bufo bufo. The sequence goes on along the minus strand of NC_053391.1, from coordinate 695,356,059 downwards.
TGGCCGCATGTACAGGCGGAGAAGGCACAACCGACATAACACAGCGGCGGCTGGCTGCAGCTTCTAATTTCTCTCTCAACAGGACCGTTCACATCGGGCATCAAGTCTTTAGCCGGAACAACATAACGGGTGATCTAAATAACCCGAAAGTGATCGGTAAACATCGTTCACAAATGAAGCTGCAGTGAACTTGAAGCGTTTGCCATTGTTGCACAGATTTTACAGTGGAGCCTGAGGGGTGAGCGGTGGACTTCAGCCACCGCTCCATGTTATACAGCACCGAAGCGTTCTTTTTTGAGACAATACTACAATAAATGGATCTCAGCATACACAGAATCTAATAACCACCAATATCGCAGTGTGTGAACGCTATAACACGGCGTTAATTTACTACATTATAAAGACTGTGTAGTATTAAATATACAATTTCTATGTAAGTTGTAAATGTAAGGCCTCTTTCACACTTGCGTTGTCCGGATCCGTCGTGTACTCCATTTGCCGGAATTACACGCCGGATCCGGAAAAACGCAAGTGAACTGAAAGCATTTGAAGACGGATCCGTCTTCAAAATGCGTTCAGTGTTACTATGGCAGCCAGGACGCTATTAAAGTCCTGGCTGCCATAGTAGTAGTGGGGAGCAGTATACTTACCGTCCGTGCGGCTCCAGGGGCGCTCCAGAATGACGTCAGAGCGCCCCATAGATGACGTGTCCATGCGATCACATCATCCATGCGTGTGGGGCGCCCTGACGTCACTCTGGAGCGCCCGGGGAGCCGCACGGACGGTAAGTACACTGCTCCCCCGCTCCCCACTACACTTTACCATGGCAAACAGGACTTTAGCGTCCTGGCAGCCATGGTAACCATTCAGAAAAAGCTAAACGTCGGATCCGGCAATGCGCCGAAACGACGTTTAGCTTAAGGCCGGATCCGGATTAATGCCTTTCAACGGGCATTAATTCCGGATCCGGCCTTGCGGCAAGTGTTCAGGATTTTTGGCCGGAGCAAAAAGCGCAGCATGCTGCGGTATTTTCTCCGGCCAAAAAAAGTTCCGTTCCGGAACTGAAGACATCCTGATGCATCCTGAACGGATTTCTCTCCATTCAGAATGCATTAGGATAAAACTGATCAGGATTCTTCCGGCATAGAGCCCCGACGACGGAACTCTATGCCGGAAGAAAAGAACAACGCAAGTGTGAAAGAGCCCTAAGATTGTTACAAATTTGTAACTTTGTATTCATTTTTTAAAGATATTAATTTGCCGCTGCTATATTAACCACTACAGGACCGCCGCACGCAGGGATGCGTCCCGGTGGCGGCCCTGAAATTCCTCCTGGACGCGCCGGCGCATCATCTCACGAGACGCGAGATTTCGGGCAGAGCTGGCCCGCGCATGCGCATTGCGGGCCGGCAAAAGTTAAAGAAGTATTTCGTCACCAGCCTGCCAGCCAATGATCGTTGCTGGCAGGCTGGTGATTTTCAAAAAAACAAATCACAAGCCATTTAACACCTTATATTTATAAATATAAGGTGTTAAATGACTTCTGTGCTCCTCTGCTGGTCCTTTTCGTCGGTTGGTCCCAGCAGAGGAGCACAGTTAACAGTGAGTACACACAAACAGTACACTTAGCCCCCAGATCACCCCCCATCACCCCAATTAACCCCTTGATCGCCCCTGTCAATCACCTAGTGAAAGGGAAAAAAGTGATCAGTGTAAACTGTCACTTTTTTTTTTCCACTAGTATTGACGGTTAGGTTTAGGATAGTTTAGGCCCCTTTGTTAGGCAGTTAGCGTCGGCTAGCGCCCAGCCCACTTCACCGCAGTCACTGATTCGCTGATTAGCGTATCGCTAATCAGCATTTGTACTTGTATCTGTAAGTGATCAGAACTGATCACAGTCAGTTCTATTATAGTATTAGTGTCACCTTAGTTCGCCCTCCACCCAAAACGCAGTGTTTGCCCGATCAGGCCTGATCGGTCGCCCACACGTGCGTTCACCCACGCCCTCCCCGCCGCAGTGACAAAAAAAATAGCGCTGCGGCGATAAAAAAAATCAGTTTTGATATTTTTTATCAATCGCAGCAGCCTCCGGTACTTCGCTAGCCTCCCATTTGTAAGACAGGCTTGCTTTTTTTTCTTGGGTAGTCTCAGGGAATACCCCTAAATTTAGTAGTCCAAATGTCAAACAGGGGGTATTCTTCTGAAGAGGCCTACAGGATTCTGACCCAGTCGAATGAGGAATGGGAACCCTCATCTGACGAATCTAGCGGGTCAGAATATGAACCTGTAGAAAGCAGTGGCAGTCTTACCCAAAGTTCGGACGAGGAGGTTGAGGTCCCTGATACCACCAGGCGTACCCGGCCCCGTGTTGCTAGACCACAGGTTGCGCAGGATCCGCTTCAAGGGCAGCAGAGTGGGGCTGGCGCTGTCGGATTACGTGGTGAGGCATACACCAGCAGCGCAGCCCTTCCTGGACCTAGTACCATCACTGCCGCAGAACATGATGAAGTGGCGAGCACCAGAAGGGCAGTTGAAGCTGGTACGGTGGCACGTGCATTAGTTCCCTTGTCGCAGCCACCGCACAGACAGGCCCGTAGAGCCCCTAGAGTCCCTGAGGTGCTGGCAAACCCTGATTGGCAGCCCCCAACTTCAGCCGCACCTGTAGCTCCCCCTTTCACCGCCCAGTCTGGAGTTCGGGTTGAGACAGCTCAGATCGGATCGGCACTGTTTTTTTTTTAGCTGTTTTTGACTGCGGAGCTGTTGGACTTAGTCGTGGCAGAAACAAATCGATATGCCACTCAATTTATAGCCACCAACCCGGGAAGCTATTATGCCCAGCCTTTCCGGTGGAAACCCGTCCAAGTTTCCGAAATTAAAACTTTTCTGGGCCTTCTCCTCAACGTGGGCCTAACAAAAAAGCATGAATTGCGGTCATATTGGTCCACGAACCCAATTCATCACATGCCCATGTTCTCTGCTGCCATGTCCAGGACACGATTTGAGACCATCCTGCGTTTCCTGCACTTTAGTGACAACAGCACCTCTCGTCCCAGAGGCCACCCAGCTTTTGACCGGCTCTACAAAATTCGGCCCCTCATAGACCACTTTAACACCCAATTTGCAGATTTGTATACCCCTGAGCAAAACATCTGCGTAGACGAGTCCCTTATACATTTTACCGGGCACCTTGGCTTCAAACAATACATCCCAAGCAAGCGCGCCCGGTATGGGGTCAAATTGTATAAGCTCTGTGAAAGGGCCACAGGCTATACGCACAAATTTCGTGTCTATGAGGGTAAAGATCAGACCCTGGAGCCGGTCGGTTGCCCTGACTACCTGGGGAGCAGTGGGAAGACAGTCTGGGACTTGGTGTCACCCTTATTCGGCAAGGGGTACCATCTTTATGTGGACAATTTCTACACAAGTGTGCCCCTCTTCAGGCATTTGTTCCTAGAACAGATTGGCTGCTGTGGCACCGCGTGACCTAGTCGCTGGGGCTTCCCCCAAAGGCTCATTACCACCCGTGTTGCAAGGGGGGAGAGGGCTGCCTTGTGTAACCAAGAACTGCTCGCGGTGAAATGGAGAGACAAGCGTGACGTTTACATGCTCTCCTCCATTCACGCAGACACGACAATCCAAATTGAACGAGCAATCAGTGTCATTGAAAAGCCCCTCTGTGTCCACGACTATAATTCGCTCATGGGAGGAGTGGACTTCAATGACCAGATGTTGGCTCCGTATTTAGTTTCCCGCAGAACCAGACGCTGGTATAAGAAGGTGTCTGTATATTTGATTCAATTGGCTGCATATAATAGTTTTGTTCTCTACAGTAAGGCTGGGAGAACAGGATCCTTCCTCAAATTTCAGGAAGAGATCATCGAGAACCTCCTGTATCCAGGAGGTTCCGTGGCCCCAACCACCAGTGTAGTGAGCCGTCTACACGAGCGACATTTCCCCAGTGTCGTTGCCGGTACCTCAAACCAACCGCCACCCCGAAAAAAATGTTGTGTCTGTAGCAGGAGTGGAATAAGGCGTGACACCCGCTATTTCTGTCCTGACTGCCCTGACCACCCTGCCCTATGCTTAGGGGAGTGTTTCCGGAAGTACCACACACAGGTACACTTAGCATAGGGATTGCATCTCACAGGACAGGCACACAGGGCTATTAGGGCCCTTACACTCACAGCTGCTGCAAACCTCTCCTTTCACCTGGGATAAAGTGCATAATGCACTTCGCCACATCTTTGGGCGATTTGCGCTTTGCACATTGTCCCATGGGGAAGGAAAGGTTTGTCCTATAAAAGGTAAAAAAAGCAAAACCCAAAAAAAAATCACCGGTAAGCAAAAAAGTTAATGTTCTGTTTCCAAAGTTCATAAAAGTTAATGTTCTGTTCAAATGTTATTATAAAGTTCATGTTAATAAATGTATTGCGTTGCGGCCTGGTTTTTTCTTTTTTTTACCTTCTAGGTGGACCAACCGATCGACCAGCTGCAGCACTGATGGGCATTCGGACAGAAGCATTGCGCTGCTGTCAGATTACACAAAAGTCGGTGTATGCGGCGCTGCAAGACGAGATTTCTCCTCTGCAGTAAAAGATACGTTTGCCGAGGCATATGAGCTGAGGAGGTGGCGGTGTTCATATACTTTGGCAAACACTTTGTATATATATAAAAAAAAAAAAAAACCTGGCAATGATTTATTCATCCACATCGATTGATGTGAATGGAGAGATCGGGTTTGCCAGGGCATACGAGCTAAGTGGGTATTGATGTTGGGCGGAGCTCCTATGTCCTGGCAGACGCCTTTCCCATCCTTTTTTTTTTTTTGGCAGAGATTTTTTCATCCACATTGATCGATGCGAATGAAGAAATCTGTGCCGTTCATTTTTTCTTTCAGCCCAGAGGCTGAACGGAAAAAAAAAATCTCACTACCCGTATGCTCAATATAAGGAGAATAGCAGAAACTCCTAATGCGGGCCATACATGTAATGATTGCGGAGACCCTCAAATGCCAGGGCAGTACAAACACCCCACAAATGACCCCATTTTGGAAAGAAGACACCCCAAGGTCTTCGCTGATGGGCATAGTGAGTTCATAGAAGTTTTTATTTTTTGTCACAACTTGTGACAAAAAATAAAAACTTCCATGAACTCACTATGCCCATCACGAAATACCTTGGGGTGTCTTCTTTCCAAAATGGGGTCACATGTGGGGTATTTATACTGCCCTGGCATTTTAGGGGCCCTAAAGCGTGAGAAGAAGTCTGGAATCCAAATGTCTAAAAATGCCCTCCTACTGAGCATAAAATGACAACGTTGTATAAAATTTTTTGAAAAGTTGACTTTTAGAGAGATATTTATCTCATCCAGCATGAGTATATGTAAAAATACACCCCAAAACACATTGCCCAACTTCTTCTGAGTACGGCGATACCACATGTGTGACACTTTTTTGCAGCCTAGGTGCGCAAAGGGGCCCACATTCCTTTTAGGAGGGCATTTTTTGACATTTGGATTCCAGACTTCTTCTCACGCTTTAGGGCCCCTAAAATGCCAGGGCAGTATAAATACCCCACATGTGACCCCATTTTGGAAAGGAGACACCCCAAGGTATTTTATGAGGGGCATGGCGAGTTCATGGAAGTTTTTATTTTTTGTCATAAGTTAGTGGAATATGAGACTTTGTAAGAAAAAAATAAAATAAAATCGTCATTTTCCGCTAACTTGTGACAAAAAATAAAAAATTCGATGAACTCACTATGCCCATCAGCGAATACCTTAGGGTGTCTACTTTCTGAAATGGGGTCATTTGTGGGGTGTTTCTACTGTCTGGGCATTGTAGAACCTCAGGAAACATGACAGGTGCTCAGAAAGTCAGAGCTGCTTCAAAATGCGGAAATTCACATTTTTGTACCATAGTTTTTAAACGCTATAACTTTTGCGCAAACCAATAAATATATACTTATTGCATTTTTTTTTATCAAAGACATGTAGAACAATAAATTTAGATAAAAATGTATATAGAAATGTTGTTTTATTTGAAAAATTTTACAACTGAAAGTGAAAAATTACATTTTTTTGCAAAAAAATCGGTAAATTTCGATTAATAACAAAAAAAGTAAAAATGTCAGCAGCAATGAAATACCACCAAATGAAAGCTCTATTAGTGAGAAGAAAAGGAGGTAAAATTCATTTGGATGGTAAGTTGTATGACCGAGCAATAAACGGTCAAAGTAGTGTAGGACAGAAGTGTAAAGGGGGTTTAAGCTAGGGGGGCTGAGGTGGTTAATATATACATTGTGGATGCACATTATTAAATAACTGCAGGGCCCGCAGTATATGAACTGGAACAGTTTAGTCCATTTTTTTTAATGTTTACTTGTATCGATGTATTTGCACAACTATTAATGTTTTACTTTATATTAAATTATATTTTACAAATATGTTTAGAGCACCTGTCCATTACTATTCAATGACTAGATCTGCCTGTTGACAGTGGCTTCATTGTTACCCCAATCGTGTCACTCGCTGTATGCCTGTCCATCATGTTTTATACAGTATTGCTGCTGCCACCACCGCATGTGCTATTCCTACTACTATCCATAAACAGTTACCCATCTGTCAGATTCCATACTGTACTGCGCTACTGCAGCGGCTATTACAGCACCAGAATCAAGCTCAGTACCTAAATACAGCATCAGAACAATGCTCAGTACGTAAATACAGCACCAGAACCCAGCTCAGTACGTAATTACAGCATCAGAACCAAACCCATTACATAAATACAGCAGCAGAACCAAGCTCATTACATAGATACAGCACCAGAACCAAGCTCATTACATAGATACAGCACCAGAACCAAGCTCATTACATAGATACAGCACCAGAACCAAGCTCATTACATAGATACAGCACCAGAACCAAGCTCATTACATAGATACAGCACCAGAACCAAGCTCATTACATAGATACAGCACCAGAACCAAGCTCATTACATAGATACAGCACCAGAACCAAGCTCAGTACATATATACAGCACCAGAACCAAGCTCAGTACATGAAAACAGCACCAAAACCAAGCTCAGTACGTAAATACAGCATCAGAACCAAGCTCAGTATGTAAATACAGCATCAGAACCAAACCCATTACATAAATACAGCACCAGAACCAAGCTCAGTACATATATACAGCGCCAGAACCAAGCTCATTACATAAATACAGCACCAGAACCAAGTTCATTACATAGATACAGCACCAGAACCAAGCTCAGTACATATATACAGCACCAGAACCAAGCTCAGTACATATATACAGCACCAGAACCAAACCTATTTCATAATACATCACCAGAACCAAGCTCAGTATATAAATACAGTAGCAGAACCAAGCTCATTACATATATACAGCACCAGAACCAAGCTCAGGACATAAATACAGCACCAGAACCAAGCTCAGTACATATATACAGCACCAGAACCAAGCTCAGTACATATATACAGCACTAGAACCAAGCTCATTACATATATACAGCACCAGAACCAAGCTCATTACATAGATACAGCACCAGAACCAAGCTCATTACATAGATACAGCACCAGAACCAAGCTCAGTACATATATACAGCACCAGAACCAAGCTCAGTACATGAAAACAGCACCAAAACCAAGCTCAGTACGTAAATACAGCATCAGAACAAAGCTCAGTATATAAATACAGCATCAGAACCAAACCCATTACATAAATGCAGTACCAGAACCAAGCTCAGTACATATATACAGCACCAGAACCAAGCTCAGTACATGAATACAGCACCAGAACCAAGCTCAGTACGTAAATACAGCATCAGAACCAAGCTCAGTACATAAATACAGCACCAGAACCAAGCTCAGTACATATATACAGCGCCAGAACCAAGCTCATTACATAAATACAGCACCAGAACCAAGTTCATTACATAGATACAGCACCAGAACCAAGCTCAGTACATATATACAGCACCAGAACCAAACCTATTTCATAATACATCACCAGAACCAAGCTCAGTATATAAATACAGTAGCAGAACCAAGCTCAGTACATAAATACAGCACTAGAACCAAGCTCATTACATATATACAGCACCAGAACCAAGCTCAGTACATAAATACAGCACTAGAACCAAGCTCATTACATAGATACAGCACAGAACCAAGCTCATTACATATATACAGCACCAGAACCAAGCTCAGTACATAAATACAGCACTAGAACCAAGCTCATTACATATATACAGCACCAGAACCAAGCTCAGTACATAAATACAGCACTAGAACCAAGCTCATTACATATATACAGCATCAGAACCAAGCTCATTACATATATACAGCACCAGAACCAAGCTCAGGACATGAATACAGCACTAGAACCAAGCTCATTACATAGATACAGCACCAGAACCAAGCTCAGTACATATATACAGCACCAGAACCAAGCTCAGTACATATATACAGCACCAGAACCAAGCTCAGTACATATATACAGCACCAGAACCAAGCTCAGTACATATATACAGCACCAGAACCAAGCTCAGTACATGAAAACAGCATCAGAACCAAGCTCAGTACATATATACAGCATCAGAACCAAGCTCAGTACATATATACAGCATCAGAACCAAGCTCAGTACATATATACAGCACCAGAACCAAGCTTACTACATAAATACAGCACCAGAACCAAGCTCAGTACATATATACAGCATCAGAACCAAGCTCAGTACATAAATACAGCACCAGAACCAAGCTCAGTACATAAATACAGCACCAGAACCAAGCTCAGTACATAAATACAGCACCAGAACCAAGCTCATTACATAAATACAGCACCAGAACCAAGCTCAGTACATATATACAGCACCAGAACCAAGCTCAGTACATAAATACAGCCCCAGAACCAAGCTCCGTACATAAATACAGCACCAGAACCAAGTTCAGCACATAAATACAGCACCAGAACCAAGCCCAGTACATATATACAGCACCAGAACCAAGCTCAGTACATAAATACAGCACCAGAACCAAGCTCAGTACATAAATACAGCACCAGAACCAAGCTCAGTACATATATACAGCACCAGAACCAAGCTCCGTACATAAATACAGCACCAGAACCAAGCTCAGTACATAAATACAGCACCAGAACCAAGCTCAGTACATAAATACAGCACCAGAACCAAGCTCAGTACATAAATACAGCACCAGAACCAAGCTCAGTACATAAATACAGCACCAGAACCAAGCTTACTACATATATACAGCACCAGAACCAAGCTCAGTACATATATACAGCACCAGAACCAAGCTCAGTACATAAATACAGCACCAGAACCAAGCTCAGTACATATATACAGCACCAGAACCAAGCTCAGTACATAAATACAGCACCAGAACCAAGCTCAGTACATAAATACAGTACCAGAACCAAGCTCAGTACATATATACAGCACCAGAACCAAGCTCAGTACATAAATACAGCACCAGAATCAAGCTCAGTACATAAATACAGTACCAGAACCAAGCTCAGTACATAAATACAGCACCAGAACCAAGCTCAGTACATAAATACAGCACCAGAACCAAGCTTAGTACATAAATACAGTACCAGAACCAAGCTCAGTACATATATACAGCACCAGAACCAAGCTCAGTACATGAATACAGCACCAGAACCAAGCTCAGTACATGAATACAGCACCAGAACCAAGCTCAGTACATATATACAGCACCAGAACCAAGCTCAGTACATGAATACAGCACCAGAACCAAGCTCAGTACACGAATACAGCACCAGAACCAAGCTCAGTACATAAATACAGCACCAGAACCAAGCTCAGTACATATATACAGCACCAGAACCAAGCTCAGTACATATATACAGCACCAGATCCAAGCTCAGTACATAAATACAGCACCAGAACCAAGCTCAGTACATAAATACAGCATCAGAACCAAGCTCAGTACATATATACAGCACCAGAACCAAGCTTACTACATAAATACAGCACCAGAACCAAGCTCAGTACATAAATACAGCACCAGAACCAAGCTCAGTACATAAATACAGCACCAGAACCAAGCTCAGTACATAAATACAGCACCAGAACCAAGCTCAGTACATAAATACAGCACCAGAACCAAGCTCAGTACATAAATACAGCACCAGAACCAAGCTCAGTACATAAATACAGCACCAGAACCAAGCTCAGTACATAAATACATCACCAGAACCAAGCTCAGTACATATATACAGCACCAGAACCATTACTGACACTTTCTCTATTTGGAGCTTCCATCTTCTCTTCCAGACCAACATTATGTCGCCCACAACTCGTCTCTACAGAGTTTACTTTCCACATAACTTTGACTCCTTGAACTTTCAACCCATCTGCGCTGCCGACACCGATACACAATGCTCCTCGCACACTGTTCCCCCGAATACAATACCAGAAAATACTCTGGCCCTGACTATACCGCCACACACACTGTGCTCCTGAATATACCGCCACACACTCTTCTCCTGACTATACCGCCACACACACTCTTCTCCTGAATATACCGCCATACACACTGTGCTCCTGAATATACCGCCACACACTCTTCTGAATATACCGCCACACACTCTTCTCCTGAATATACCGCCACACACTCTTCTCCTGAATATACTGCCACACACACTCTTCTCCTGAATATACCGCCACACACTGTTCTCCTGAATATACCGCCACACACTCTTCTCCTGAATATACCGCCACACACACTCTTCTCCTGAATATACCGCAACACACACTCTTCTTCTGAATATACCGCCACACACACTCTTCTCCTGAATATACCACCACACACATTCTTCTCCTGAATATACCGCCACACACACTCTTCTCCTGAATATACCGCCACACACAAAATCTTGTCCTGAATATACCGTCACACACTCTTCTCCTGAATATACCGCCACACACACTGTGCTCCTAAATATTCCGCCACACACTCTTCTGAATATACCACCACACACTCTTCTCCTGAATATACCGCCACACACTCTTCTCCTGAATATACTGCCACACACACTCTTCTCCTGAATATACCGCCACACACTGTTCTCCTGAATATACCGCCACACACTCTTCTCCTGAATATACCACCACACACACTCTTCTCCTGAATATACCACCACACACACTCTTCTCCTGAATATACCACCACACACATTCTTCTCCTGAATATACCGCCACACACACTCTTCTCCTGAATATACCGCCACATACTCTTCTCCTGAATATACCGCCACACACACTCTTCTCCTGAATATACCACCACACACATTCTTCTCCTGAATATACCGCCACACACACTCTTCTCCTGAATATACCACCACACACATTCTTCTCCTGAATATACCGGCACACACTGTGCTCCTGAATATACCACCACACACACTCTTCTCCTGAATATACCACCACACACACTCTTCTCCTGAATATACCGCAACACACACTCTTCTCCTGAATATACCGCCACACACACTCTTCTCCTGAATATACCACCACACACATTCTTCTCCTGAATATACCGCCACACACACTCTTCTCCTGAATATACCGCCACACACAAAATCTTGTCCTGAATATACCGTCACACACTCTTCTCCTGAATATACCGCCACACACACTCTTCTCCTGAATATACCGCCACACACACTCTTCTCCTGAATATACCGCCACACACACTGTGCTCCTAAATATTCCGCCACACACTCTTCTGAATATACCACCACACACTCTTCTCCTGAATATACCGCCACACACTCTTCTCCTGAATATACCGCCACACACTGTTCTCCTGAATATACCGCAACACACACTCTTCTCCTGAATATACCGCCACACACTGTTCTCCTGAATATACCACAACACACACTCTTCTCCTGAATATACCGCCACACACTCTTCTCCTGAATATACCACCACACACACTCTTCTCCTGAATATACCACCACACACACTCTTCTCCTGAATATACCGCCACACACTCTTCTCCTGAATATACCACCACACACACTCTTCTCCTGAATATACCACCACACACACTCTTCTCCTGAATATACCACCACACACACTCTTCTCCTAAATATACCTCCACACACATTCTTCTCCTGAATATACCGCCACACACACTCTTCTCCTGAATATACCGCCACACACTGTTCTCCTGAATATACCGCCACACACTGTACTCCTGAATATACCGCCACACACTGTTCTCCTGAATATACCGCCACACACACTCTTCTCCTGAATATACCGCCACACACTCTTCTCCTGAATATACCGCCACACACTGTTCTCCTGAATATACCGCCACACACTCTTCTCCTGAATATACCGCCACACACACTCTTCTCCTGAATATACCGCAACACACACTCTTCTTCTGAATATACCGCCACACACACTCTTCTCCTGAATATACCACCACACACATTCTTCTCCTGAATATACCGCCACACACACTCTTCTCCTGAATATACCGCCACACACAAAATCTTGTCCTGAATATACCGTCACACACTCTTCTCCTGAATATACCGCCACACACACTGTGCTCCTAAATATTCCGCCACACACTCTTCTGAATATACCACCACACACTCTTCTCCTGAATATACCGCCACACACTCTTCTCCTGAATATACTGCCACACACACTCTTCTCCTGAATATACCGCCACACACTGTTCTCCTGAATATACCGCCACACACTCTTCTCCTGAATATACCACCACACACTCTTCTCCTGAATATACCACCACACACACTCTTCTCCTGAATATACCACCACACACATTCTTCTCCTGAATATACCGCCACACACACTCTTCTCCTGAATATACCGCCACATACTCTTCTCCTGAATATACCGCCACACACACTCTTCTCCTGAATATACCACCACACACATTCTTCTCCTGAATATACCGCCACACACACTCTTCTCCTGAATATACCACCACACACATTCTTCTCCTGAATATACCGCCACACACTGTGCTCCTGAATATACCACCACACACACTCTTCTCCTGAATATACCACCACACACACTCTTCTCCTGAATATACCGCAACACACACTCTTCTCCTGAATATACCGCCACACACACTCTTCTCCTGAATATACCACCACACACATTCTTCTCCTGAATATACCGCCACACACACTCTTCTCCTGAATATACCGCCACACACAAAATCTTGTCCTGAATATACCGTCACACACTCTTCTCCTGAATATACCGCCACACACACTCTTCTCCTGAATATACCGCCACACACACTCTTCTCCTGAATATACCGCCACACACACTGTGCTCCTAAATATTCCGCCACACACTCTTCTGAATATACCACCACACACTCTTCTCCTGAATATACCGCCACACACTCTTCTCCTGAATATACCGCCACACACTGTTCTCCTGAATATACCGCAACACACACTCTTCTCCTGAATATACCGCCACACACTGTTCTCCTGAATATACCACAACACACACTCTTCTCCTGAATATACCGCCACACACTGTTCTCCTGAATATACCACAACACACACTCTTCTCCTGAATATACCGCCACACACTCTTCTCCTGAATATACCACCACACACACTCTTCTCCTGAATATACCGCCACACACTCTTCTCCTGAATATACCACCACACACACTCTTCTCCTGAATATACCACCACACACACTCTTCTCCTAAATATACCTCCACACACATTCTTCTCCTGAATATACCGCCACACACACTCTTCTCCTGAATATACCGCCACACACTCTTCTCCTGAATATACCGCCACACACTGTTCTCCTGAATATACCGCCACACACTGTACTCCTGAATATACCGCCACACACTGTTCTCCTGAATATACCGCCACACACACTCTTCTCCTGAATATACCGCCACACACTCTTCTCCTGAATATACCGCCACACACTGTTCTCCTGAATATACCGCCACACACTGTACTCCTGAATATACCGCAACACACACTCTTCTCCTGAATATACCGCCACACACACTCTTCTCCTGAATATACCACCACACACATTCTTCTCCTGAATATACCGCCACACACTGTGCTCCTGAATATACCACCACACACACTCTTCTCCTGAATATACCACCACACACACTCTTCTCCTGAATATACCGCAACACACACTCTTCTCCTGAATATACCGCCACACACACTCTTCTCCTGAATATACCACCACACACATTCTTCTCCTGAATATACCGCCACACACACTCTTCTCCTGAATATACCGCCACACACAAAATCTTGTCCTGAATATACCGTCACACACTCTTCTCCTGAATATACCGCCACACACACTCTTCTCCTGAATATACCGCCACACACACTCTTCTCCTGAATATACCGCCACACACACTGTGCTCCTAAATATTCCGCCACACACTCTTCTGAATATACCACCACACACTCTTCTCCTGAATATACCGCCACACACTCTTCTCCTGAATATACCGCCACACACTGTTCTCCTGAATATACCGCAACACACACTCTTCTCCTGAATATACCGCCACACACTGTTCTCCTGAATATACCACAACACACACTCTTCTCCTGAATATACCGCCACACACTGTTCTCCTGAATATACCACAACACACACTCTTCTCCTGAATATACCGCCACACACTCTTCTCCTGAATATACCACCACACACACTCTTCTCCTGAATATACCGCCACACACTCTTCTCCTGAATATACCGCCACACACACTCTTCTCCTAAATATACCTCCACACACATTCTTCTCCTGAATATACCGCCACACACACTCTTCTCCTGAATATACCGCCACACACTCTTCTCCTGAATATACCGCCACACACTGTTCTCCTGAATATACCGCCACACACTGTTCTCCTGAATATACCGCCACACACTGTTCTCCTGAATATACCGCCACACACACTCTTCTCCTGAATATACCGCCACACACTCTTCTCCTGAATATACCGCCACACACTGTTCTCCTGAATATACCGCCACACACTGTACTCCTGAATATACCGCCACACACTGTTATACTGAATATACCACCACACACACTCTTCTCCTGAATATACCGCCACACACTCTTCTCCTGAATATACCGCCACACACAAAATCTTGTCCTGAATATACCGCCACACACTGTTCTCCTGAATATACCGCCACACGCTGTTCTCCAGGAGAAAGCGGATACCCAAAGAAAGTGTTACACAAGGCCTTTTCTAGGGGACCAGTCGTTCGGTTCTATTATGTGATAGAAAAACATTCTTCTGCATCTAAGATTATTAGATACATTGGGACCTTGATGAACAGAATCCCAAGGTGTTTCAGATTCTCAGAAAACACTGGCATATGTTACAGGCAGACACTGACCTCAGGGAGGTAATTACCACACATCCGAGTATTACATACCGGAGAGGAAATAATCTTAAGGACTCATTGGTTCATAGTGTATTCAGTGAAACAACAGCCTCGGAAAACATGGCTGACTTCCAAATTAAAGAGCACACACCTTTGTGGCAGATGTTCCTTCTGTCCCTTCATTGTTAAAAATAAGACATTCAAGAACCCACTGGACAACAGAGAATCTTTCATTAATGAATTCATACATTTCCAAACCACAGGGATCATTTATATTGCCCAATGTCCATGTAACAAAATTTACATAGGAAAGACCATTCAAGAGTTCAGACGACCTACAGTCAGGTCCATAAATATTGGGACATGGACACAATTCTAACATGTTTGGCTCTATACACCACCACAATGGATGTGAAATGAAACTAACAAGATGTGCTTTACCTGCAGACTGTCAGCTGTAATTTGAGGTATTTACATCCAAATCATTGGCGGATCCGGGGGGGGCCACGGGGCAATTGAAGTGATGAGTCATGAGTATTATATTATGTGTGTAAAAAATGTAATAATTCAAAAGGGTCAGTCAGTCAGCGTCAGTGAAATCAAAACCCTTAGGGTATTTTCATACTAGCGTTAGTGTGAAACGGCAGATAGTTCAGTCGTCGGAGCTGCGTGCCGGATCCGTGTGACAACTGACAGCATTTGTAGATGGATCCGGGTGCGGATCCGTCTACAAATGCATTGCAAGAACGGATCCGTCTATCCGCTTGTCATGTGGATGGACGGATCCCTCTGTCAGTCTTTTTCACAGTTTTCCCGGTCTGTGCAGACCGGAAGCACGGATCCGGCACTAATGCTAGTCAATGGGAATTAATGCCGCATCTGGCATTCCGGCGACTGATCAGGCATTTTGGCCGGACGAAATACCGCAGCAAAATGTGAAAAAAGATACAAGACGGATCCGTCTGTCCGCATGACAAGCGGAGAGACGGATCCGTCCTTGCAATGCATTTGCATTTCAGCCAGCGGCGGATCGCACAGCCGCAAGTGTGAAAGTAGCCTAAACGGAAGGCATACTGATGCATCCTGAACGGATTACTCTCCATTCAGAATGCACGGGGATATGCCTGATCAGGTCTTTTCCGGCATAAAGCCCTTTTGACGGAACTCAGTGCCGGAAAAGAATAACGCTAGTGTGAAAGTGCCCTTAGCCCTTCAGACAGAGGACACTCAGGACAGTGGGTGTGTGTGACAAATAGCGCTGACCATGCCCCCGACCCGGACAGGAGGAGATGGCACAGGACAGGTTGATAATGTAACCTCCCTAGTTAGTTAGTAATAGGGGCCATTCACACGTCCGTGTGTGTTTTACGTATCCGTGGATCCGCAATACATGGACACCGGCGATGTGCGTTCCGCATTTTGCGGACTGCACATCGCCGGCACTTAATAGAAAATGCCTATTCTTGTCTGCAATTGCGGACAAGAATAGGACATGTTCTATTTTCTTCAGGATCGGAATTGCGGACCAGGAAGCGCGGATCCGCAATAGAAATGAATGGGTCCGCAATTCCATTCCGCAAAATGAGGAACGAAATTGCGGATGTGTGAATGGACCCTTAAAGGGGTTCTGCACTTTGTTTAAACTGATGATCTATCCTCTGGATGGATCATCAGCATCTGACTGGCAGGGGTCTGACACCCGGGACCCCCGCCAATCAGCTGTTTGAGAAGGCAGTAGCGCCGCGGCCTTCTCGCTGATTACCACTGGCCGAGTGACGTCACGACTTGTATAAACTGGCCTGGGCGCGGCTATGCTACGTTCCCTTGAATGGAGCTTAGCCGGCCCGCCTAGGCCAGTGATACAAGTCGTGGCGTCACTCGGCCTGCGGTAAACAGTGAAAAGGCTGCGGTGCTGCTGGAGAGCCGCTGCCTTCTCAAACAGCTGATGGACGGGGGTCCCGGGTGTCGGAGGATAGATCATCCAGAGGATAGATCATCAGTTTAAACAAAGTTCAGAACCCCTTTAATTACCATAACTGCTTCAAGTTCAACTTCAATGCACCGATTCTGAAATCACATAAATCCTCTGGATAGATCATCAGCCTCTGATCGGCGGGGGTCTGACCCCTGGGACCCCCGCCGATCAGCTGTTTGAGAAGTCAGCAGTGCTCCAGCAGCGCCGCGGCCTTCTCACTGTTTACCGCTGGCCCAGTGACGTCACGACTTGTATCACTGGCCTGGGCGGGGCTATGCTCCGTTTACTTGAATGTTTAGGAAAAGAGACCTGTTATGAGGCTGTTGTATTATATCTATAATGAATACATCTGTGGCAAGCTTTACAGTTCTATTGTAGATGAAAGGCGGCCACTGATTTCTATTTTAATTTTTAGGATAATGGGATGCTAGTGCTACGAATTGTAACTTACACAGTCCCCCGCCAGCACTGTGCAGTGTACTCAGGAGGTAGGTGATGCTTCCTCTGTGTCACTGCTATACGTCAGTCAGTAAGTTACCCCCAGGGCTGGCTTAATTGGAATGTTCTGCTTTTCAGGCTCCTCAGACACTGTGACCTACTTGGAGTAAAAGGAAAAGACATCCTGTATGTCGGGGACCACATCCTTAGAGACATTTCGAAATCCCCAAAAAGGCAGGGCTGGAGAACGTTTCTAGTTGTGCCTGAACTGGCCAAAGAGCTCAACGTCTGGACTGAGAAGAGCGGCGAGTACCTTCCTGCCGAGAGAGGCTTTCACAGAATGTGGTTTTACTCTTCTCTAGTGCAGGCATGCCCAACCTGTGGCCCTCCAGCTGCTGCAAAACTACAACTCCCAGCATTCTCAGACTGCCTACAGCAGGGCATGGTGGGAGTTGCAGTTTTACAACAGCTGGAGGGCCACAGGTTGGACATCCCTGCTTCAGTGTATTAAACCTAAAGGGGTTTTTACTCCATAGAGTTAGAGCCACCGACTGGCCATAGTCTAGAGCTTCAATTTGCATGTGGTCGCGCCATCCATTAGGCCATAGTGACATAGTGACATTATGGCCTAATGGCCGGCTTGACCATATGCACATTGACTCTCACACTATAAGAGTTCACTACAATGGCCCTAGCCCAGCCACTTTAGCACAATTCAAGTTGCCTTGCCGGCCTGAGCCTGCTATCAGTGAGTGACAGACTGTGGGAAGGGGGGTTACCTTAAATTATCAAACCCGGTGTACCTTGACTGACCGATCTATTAAACACAGATGTTAAATGAGCTTTATTTGATATCTGAAGTAGAGTGCAAGCTTTATTGGCAAAATTAATTACATTAGAAGACGAGCTTTATTGTTCTTTAAACAAGGTACTGTAATGCTATTGCATTTATTTATCATGACATAACATAATGGATGTGGGCATGATGTCCTAGCAAGCCAATTACAATTATTTTACAAGGTGTGCTCTTTTGTGATTTAATTGTAGAAAAGGCAAAATGAGCCAGAAAAGGGCGAATAGCAGGACTATAGATTCCTTCTTCAGAACTAGCACAAAATGAGCCAGAAAAGGGCGAATAGCAGGACTATAGATTCCTTCTTCAGAACTAGCACAAAATGAGCCAGAAAAGGGCGAATAGCAGGACTATAGATTCCTTCTTCAGTCATCAGGAGCACAGCCTGTACTAGAAAGCACTTCAACTATAGAGACTGACATCGGCCTCCCTTCGTGTTCTGGTACACAGTCACACGTAGAGCCAGTACCTGGTCACTGTCTGTGGATACCCCACCTCAAACTGGCAGTATCCTAATGAATGACATTGGCACACATCTTGGGAAAACAATTGATGACTTCACCAAATGCTTGTTACTGGAAAATCCATGGCAGCCTCCTCCTGGATATGAGCTTCCTTTCTCTGTTCAGAACACGACTTCCAAAAATGGAGAAACTCGGACAATCAAACGATACTTGTCAAAACAACATATTGACGGTTTCCCTTGGCTAGTATATCCAGCTGTTAAGAAGGGTTTGTTCTGCAAGTACTGTGCGTTGTTTGCACAACATCGTAAAGGTGGTCATAACAAAGGCATGGCACTTGGAAAATTGGTAACTGAGCCCCTTACGAATTTTAAAAAGCTTAAGGGTAAGAAAGGAGATCTGGAAGTCCATGCAAGACTAGTTTATCACCAAGAGAGTGTAACCGAAGGAAAAGCATTTTTAAAAACCTGAAAAGGAAAGAATTGAAAAGGAAATGACTGGGCACACCTAAGGATATTTAGTGACCAACAATTTATTAAGTTAAAAAGACAAGTAAGTTGCAGTAATTGAAATATCAGATATATAAGTGCAGAAACATTGAGCAGTAAAAAGTTAATAAAATTAATAAAGTTTACCCACTTGAACAATAATTCATAAAAAGGTTCATATAAAAATCCATGTAAAAAGTTCTGTATATTTGTGGTTAATGTGTAGACCAGTCACTAGATGGTAGCGGTACCGCCCGTGACTGATAACTACACCTCAAACACAAATGGACAGCTGAAATACAAGATAATTGGACTAATATCAAAACAGCAATCTGATGTCAATAAAAGTTCAATGCAAACAATAGTTAGTGGATATATAACTTTGTACAAATATAAGCCGCGATCAGGTGATGAAATGTAATAATCAACTTGACATAGGAATTCACTGCCCCGGAGTGGTCATGGGAGTCTTCAGAAGGTGAAGGAGAACCAAGAGCGAATTCGTCCTATCATTGAGTCCATTATATTCTTGGGTAGACAAAATATACCTCTACGTGGCCACCGAGATGATGGTGCATTAATGGATGACTCCACTCCGGAAGTGAATGAAGGGAACTTTCGGGAATCGCATCTGGAGACAAAATGTTAGAGAAGCTCCTCCTTACTGCATCTTCACGTGCTACGTACATTTCAAAATCCACACAAAATGATTTCATCAAGTGTTGTGGTGATGAAATCTGCAATATAATTGTTGGTAGAATCTATTTTAGTGTAATATTTGATGAAACTACAGATATTTCACATCTAGAACAGCTTTCGCTTAACTTTAGATATGTCTACAATGGATCTATTCGTGAAGATTTTATAAAATTCGTAGATGCCGATGAATTTGCACCTCAGAGTGAGTCCGGATTGGATCGTTCAGATGCAGAACTAAGGCTTACAGGACAGGTTTTAGGCCAGGTGGTAATCCAACCAACTTATCAAAGACCTCTCCCTGGATATCACTCATTGGGCTGGCATTGGAACAGACAGTTGCAGTGTTATGTCTTCAGAGGTGGCTGGCGCTGTTTCAGAAATTATTAAAGCAGCACCCAACAGTTGCAGATGTCCTTGCTACAACCATTCTCTGAACAATTCCATTTCAAAGTCCTCACAAGTTTCAGCAGTTCGCAATGCAGTAGCGGTGGTCAAATCAACCATTTCATTTTTCAACCAGTCAGCAAAGCGAAATTTTGTTTTAAAGCAGGAGTTAGGCTCTCAACTGACCAGTCTTTGTGAAACTAGATGGGTAGAGCGCCATGATTCTCTTATAAGTTTTCGAGATGGACTAGTTAAGGGCTCTTTCACACTTGCGTTGTTCTTTTCTTCCGGCATAGAGTTCCGTCGTCGGGGCTCTATCCCGGAAGAATCCTGATCAGTTTTATCCTAATGCATTCTGAATGGAGAGAAATCCGTTCAGGATGCATCAGGATGTCTTCAGTTCCGGAACGGAACGTTTTTTGGCCGGAGAAAATACCGCAGCATGCTGCTTTTTTTGCTCCGGCCAAAAATCCTGAACACTTGCCGCAAGGTCGGATCCGGAATTAATGCCCATTGAAAGGCATTAAACCGCATCCGGCCTTAAGCTAAACGTCGTTTCGGCGCATTACCGGATCCGACGTTTAGCTTTTTCTGAATGTTTACCATGGCTGCCGGGACACTAAAGTCCTGTTTGCCATGGTAAAGTGTAGTGGGGAGCGGGGGAGCAGTATACTTACCGTCCGTGCGGCTCCCGGGGCGCTTCAGAGTGACGTCAGGGCGCCCCACGCGCATGGATCACGTGATTACATGGACACGTCATCCATGCGCATGGGGCGCTCTGACGTCCTTCTGGAGCGCCCCGGGAGCCGCACGGACGGTAAGTATACCGCTCCCCGCTACTACTATGGCAGCCAGGACTTTAATAGCGTCCTGGCTGCCATACAGTGGCGTCGCTACAGGGGGGCAAGGGGGGGAAATTGCCCCCCCAGGTCATTCCTTGCCCCCCCCGGGTGCCCCCCCACCGCTGAATCGCTAACGCTAATCGCTGCTGCGCTGCTGCTGCACCGGCCGCCCGCACTACTGACTCAGTGTCGGTGAATAAAGTTAAAGCACACACTGACAGAGAACACACAGATACTTGCAGTCAGTCGACTATGAGAGTCACATGACAGATGAGGTGGAGGGGGCGGCGTTCGGACCCAGCGGACTGGCGGAGGCAGAGCGTGCGCAGGCTGGGAGTGTGGCAGCCGCAGAGACGAGTTGACGACTTGACGTCACGGTTGTCAACACGTAAAGCTGCGCTGCTGCGTGCCTGCCCTCCCGCGCAAACGGACTTTTCAAATTGCTGCCGCCTGCCAGTGAGTGCCTTCATGTTCTGAGTTCTTCTCTCTGCTCCTGCTGCGTGCTGCGTCACTCTGACTGCTAGCTCTAGTGACACTGTTCTAAGTTCTTACACTAGTGTGAGCCAGTGGCTGTCACTGAGCCTGACCTGTTTACAGGTGCCCACTGCCCACACTGAGTGTCTAGGGCTAGACCCCAGCTTGGACTGTCAGGAGTCCTATTGATCCTAGAGTCGCCACTGCACCTGGCCCTGCCCATGCTGTCAGTAGGAGGACTGGGTCACGCATCCTCTGCCCATACAACATGGTGGAGGCTTCCTGCAGCGATCAATGAGAGCTCCACAGGCTTCAGGCTCAGTCACCATCCAGGCAGGGAGCAGCATCCTTCCAGCTCCTCATCACCTCTGCACCTCCAGCTTCATCCTAGTGGCTGCTCCCCACCCTGGGCTGGTCGGATGTGGCCCCCAATCTCTTCTCTCATCAAGAATAGGCACACCTGTCTCCAAGAAGAAGGCACCGAGGAATGACACCATCTCTCATGTAGCAGCCAAAGTTATGTAAGTGCATGACAGCAAACCTAAGTGGCTTTAATGCTTGTGGTGCATTAGATTGTAAACTCTGTGTTTTAGGAATGAGCAGATTAGTGCATGCAGCTGGAGGGTATAGATTGCAAGCTCATGGGTCTATTCTCTTGCTACATGCTATCACTTGCACATCCACCTGACTGGCCCTGGTGATATTACATAATTCGGTGGGTTCAGGATGGCAGCTGTGCCATCTGCAGAGACCTCCTTTCTCCTGAATATGCCCCCCTATGGTATTAACCATCTGCATTCCAGCTCCGGTAGATCCTCAGATGATCCCAGCTCCCTATGCACAGTACAGAGGGGGAAGCTAATAGACTCTTGCTTTACAAGTGTTATCATAGGAGTAGTGAAAGCAGACAGTGCACCCTGCTTAATTATAGTGTCACCCAAGTGATGGCACCCAGGGGATCACAGGCTCTATGGTGACAACACGCTAGGACACTGCACAGAACAGGAGGCTGCGGAGGAACAAGGTATATACAATGTATCAAAATGTATCACCAAACACAGTTTACTATAAATATATATATATACTATTCTGTATGCCACTGCTGGCAATCATCAGATTAACACATTTGTCACCATTGGATGGTAGTCTGCCCCCAACTTTTAGAAGGAAGCCCACCCCCCAATATCATAGAGAATTGCCGGATACATCTTCCATTATGTTCCCCTTTTCCACTTGGTCACATTTAACACTTTGTAGCTAAGGTCATCGATGAAGGGCTCTGTCATCAGGAGCTGGCGATGAGGACACATCTCCTGGATTTACCATAGTGGAGATTAATGTGGGAACCAGTAGAACCAGTGAAGGGAGCTGGTGGAAGTCCTCCTCTTTGGGTTATTGATGGAAAAGAGCAGAGGCCGGGCAGCTGCCATGGGCCGGGATAATGGGGTGGATATTAGGTGTCACCACAGACCGGAGACATCTCTGGGAAGGATGTCTTAGTAATTGCCTTGTGGTATTTTCTGGTGGTGAAGTTGAGCTGGGTGTAGTGTTAAAGCAGACACAAAGGGATGGATGCTGGGGATTTTATGGAAGTCTTATGTTCTCTGCACTTCTTGGAGTAAATTTTGCAAATAGTCTATTAAAGTATTCTGCACAAATCCATGGGTGTGTTACATAGTAAAGATGTAGCAGAGCTGGGTTTGCCATTGGCCGAACTCGCCATTCGTTATTTCTGGGTTTACATTTATAATGTACCCTGATACCCCTCAGTTATATTACCCCTGTGTAATGTACCCCGATATCCCTTAGTTACATAATATAACTAAGGGGTATCAGGGTGCATTATACAGGGGTAACATAACTAAGGAGTTCTATCCTATCAGGGACGTAATACAGGGGTAATGTAAGCTATATTACCCCTTTATAATGTCTGATAGCCCTCCTCAGTTATATTACACCCAATGTACCCTGATACCCCTTAATTATATTACCCCGGCGTCTGGGTTGAAGCGGCTGCTTTAGTATTTTTCAGTAGTATGATTAGCTGGTGAAAATTATTAGTGCCCCCCCATTTTTGACTGTGTATCTTCTGTGCCCCCCCTATATATTGATCCTAGAGTCGCCACTGCTGCCATAGTAACACTGAACGCATTTTGAAGACTGATGCGTTTTTCCGGATCCCGCGTGTAATTCCGGCAAATGGAGTGCCCGACGGATCCGGACAACGCAAGTGTGAAAGAGGCCTAAAGTGGTGAGTGCACTATCAGCAATATCTCAATGGAAATGCTCAAGCTCTACTCTCATCCATTCTTTGTGCAGAATTTATCTTTTCCTTGATATCACTTATCAATGTTCTGAAAGTAACACTACCTCCGAGTCGTTTTCTTCAATCTCCAACACTTGATTTGACAAGCGCATCTGAATGTCTGAATGTCACCATGACAACCCTGGAGAATATGCGATGTAACGCTCATCAGACTTTTTCCACTTTGCATATGGAGGCTACAGAATTGGCCTCAGAACTTGGAGTGGAACTAAAATTGCCACGTCTTGTAGAAAGACAAGTGCACAGATCACATTACAATGCAGGACCAACTGAAGAATTCTACAGGAAATCTTTGTATATTCCTTTGCTGGATAACATTATTAACGATTTAAAAGCTCGTTTGCCAGAAAACTCGATGCAGTGTTTCCAGATTCAAATATTGATGCCACCCGGATCCTGTTGTTGTCCTCTCTTTATCAAACCGTTTCCACCCTCTTCTAGCTGATGGTAGCCTGAGGATAGTGGAGACATTACTTCAGGGAGAAATGTGTCTCTGGCTCACAAAGTGGAAAAGGGAGTTATCCCAAAACAATGAAATCCCACAAACAGTCCTTGAAGTTTTAGATGTGTGCGACAAGGACCTCTTTCCAACCATCAGAAGTTTACTTCTGATCTTAGCAACTCTACCTGTAAGCGTGGCCTCTGCAGAGAGTTCGTTCTCAACCCTCCGTCGTGTAAAAACATGGCTTCCGTCACGAATGTCAGAGGAAAGATTAAATGGATTGAGTTTGCTTTACATTCACAGAGATGTTCCTGTGAATACTGACCGAATAACTGAGCTGTTTGCAAAGCAAGGAAAACGCAGAATTGAGCTAATTCTGTAAATTATTCATGTTATTTAATGTACAAATGTGATGCGTCTGTTGCTTTTAGTGTTTGGAAAGTGACACTGTTATCAGTATATTTCTACCTTTCTACACATAAATGTGCATTGTGTGTTACTGTTTTGTCTGGGAATATTCTGTTCCATAATCAGTATACAAACTCCTGATTAAAATGTCTCCAAAACTGTTAAATAAAGTTACATGTGGTTAAATGTCACCTATTTGTTTGTAATTTTTAAAATCTGTAATTTGGAAAGATAAATGTGACTTTTTAAATCAGGTTAGAGCTGTACGATAGGTTAAATAAAATAGTCTGTTCTGTAAGCAACACATTATTTTCTGTCCACCCCCACAAAGCAATCTGGAAGTGCCCCTCCCGAGACCAGGCTCTGGATCCACCATTGATCCAAATCAGGTGAACGGTGCAGGAATTACAACAGTTTGCATATGTGTCTCCCACTTGTTAAGGGACAAAAAGTAATGGGACAGAATAATAATCATAAATCAAACTTTCACTTTTTAATACTTGGTTGGAAATCCTTTGCAGTCAATGACAGCCTGAAGTCTGGAACGCATAGACATCACCAGACGCTGGGTCTCATCCCTGGTGATGCTCTGCCAGGCCTCTACTGCAACTGTCTTCAGTTCCTGCTTGTTCTTGGGGCATTTTCCCTTCAGTTTTGTCTTCAGCAAGTGAAATGCTCAATCGGATTCAGGTCCGGTGATTGACTCGGCCATTGCAGAACATTCCACTTCTTTCCCTTAAACTCTTTGGTTGCTTTTGCAGTATGCTTTGGGTCATTGTCCATCTGCACTGTGAAGCGCCGTCCAATGAGTTCTGAAGCATTTGGCTGAATATGAGCAGATAATATTGCCCGAAACACTTCAGAATTCATCCTGCTGCTTTTGTCAGCAGTCACATCATCAATAAATACAAGAGAACCAGTTCCATTGGCAGCCATACATGCCCACGCCATGACACTACCACCACCATGCTTCACTGATGAGGTGGTATGCTTAGGACCACCACATCGATCAGCAGGGAATGAGCAGCAGAATTTTCCACACCGGATGATAAAAGGGATACAGAGGGATGTGGAAAAAGAAAGGGAAAATTTAACTAAAAAAATAACAACCCCGCTAAAAAGAAATCTAAAGAGGAGGTAGGGAAATATAAAGGGAATATATAAGTTGAGTTCTGGTAGTTGAGCTCTCTGGAGACCATCTGGAGACCTACTTGAGATGTTTTGTTTCGGAGAACCAGGAGGAGTGGTCTTCATTCTTGTCCTTAGCTGAGTTTGCCATTAATAACCGTAGACAGGAGTCCACTGATAAGTCGCTGTTTTTTAGGGCATATGGATTACATCCGCAGTTTGGCACATTTTCTGGTTCTCAAACTTCCGGTATTCCTGAGGAGGAACGATTTTCCTCTTCTTTGTCTTCAATTTGGCGGAAAATTCCAAATAACCTGAAAAAGATGGGCAACATGTATAAGCGTGTGGCTGACAGGAGACGTATGAATGGTCCGGACCTGAGAGTGGGTGATTCTGTGTGGCTGTTCACAAGAAACATTAAGCTTAAGGTACCTTCTTGGAAGTTGGGCCTAAGATTTATTGGTCCATATAAGATCACTGCCATTGTTAACTCTGTAGCCTTCCGTCTTGAACTTCCTCAGGCTTTGAAAATTCATAACGTATTACATAACTCGTTGAAGAAATGTGTCAAACCTGTTGAGCCGTCCTCCTTGCCTCCCGCTCCTGTCATGGTGGACGGTAATTTTGAATTTTCAAATCAGCAGGATTGTGGACTCCCGAGTTCTCCGTAGATCCCTTCAGTATCTCGTCCACTGGAAGGGTTACGGACTAGAGAAGAGGATGTGGGTTCTAGCAGCCGATGTTAATGCAAATCGTTTGGTGAAGGCCTTTCATAGAGCCCATCCTGATAAGGTCGGTACTGGATGCCCGGAGGTCACCCGTAGAAGGGAGGGTACTGTCACGGTCCCTCAGGTCACTGGTGTCAGGAGATCAGAGAGACTGGCTGAGCGTGGAGGAATCTAACATCCTCTTTGATTTCTCTTTATTCAGTGTTGATAGGGTTAATGTCCACTTCCATTTTCTAAGCTGTTGCTCAGTGGTCATCACTTCTACCCTTTATAGTCTGACCCCACCCTTCTGACTATGTGGTAGATAGCTTCATTTGGTTGGCTGAGCTGATGTGAGGTCGTCTCTCGTGTTCCTGTTCTTCCATCTCTACAGAAGTTAAGTGTTGCGTTTGTTTGTATTTGTTATATTTCCTGTTGTATCTGGGCTTGAGACAGAGACTTCCATTTGTCCATCTAGGAGGAATGGGTTGTCTCTGGTCCTAAACTTATTCCAGGGCCTTATAGGGAAATCAGGGCCTAGGTATCATGCATATGAATATTCCTAACTTCAAGGTCTATTCATATTGATAGGTAGTCAGGGTCCGGATTAGGGTTGTCTGAGAGGTGACCTGTTTCTTCCCTAGTTTCCAGGCCCAGTTACTGTTCCCCTTCCCTCCTGTGTTCAGTGTGGAGTTTCCCCCCACACTGATCGTGACAATTCTTCGGGGTCATCTCCTTTCTTTGTCGTTTTCAGACAGCATCCTCGTACCCCTCTTCCTGTTCCTGTGTCTTTGGGGGTATCAGCGGCGGATTCCTTTTTCAGGGATTTTTTGAAGATCTGGCAAGATAGCAAGACTTACATCGGCAGGGCAGTGACCCGAATGAAGACGAATGCAGAGAAGAAGAGAATAAAACCACCTCAGTACTCGCCAGGAAATAAGGTATGGCTCTCCTCCAGAAACATCTGATTAAGGTTTCCTAGCTTCAAGTTTGCCCCTAGGTTCCTAGGACCCTTCGTAGTATTGAAGAGGGTTAATGAGGTGACCTATAAGCTTCGGCTACACTCTCCGCCTTCTTGTCCCCAATGCCTTCCACTTATCCCTGCTCAAACCGGTAGTTCTTAATCGCTTCTCTACAGCTCCATCTACGGTGGCTCCGGTATCTGCAGACTCAGAAGAGACCTTTGAGGTCAAAGACATCTTGGACTTCAGGAAACATCGTAAGAAGACCTACTACCTGGTGGATTGGAAGGGCTTCGGTCCGGAAAAGAGGTCTTGGGAGCCGGAGGAAAATATTCACGCTGCAAGTCTGATAAAAAGGTTTCTGGCTCGTCGGGGCCTCAAGAAGAGGGGGCGTAAGGGGGGGGGGGGGTACTGTGTAACACCGGCTGCTCTGCACCGCTGTCCCCCAGCTTGCTGCTGTGGACCTGGGCTCAGCGATGATTCTGCTTTCCACCACTGCAGTCCTGGACTCTTTCGCCTGTATTTGCTGTGGTGCTAAGGACTCCGCTACATGAGTTCCATTCAGCCCTGGCCACAGCATGCTTGTTGATGGTGTCTGGTTTCACTGCCCTAAGGGCGGAGCACATCACTACCTCGGCTGTTCGGGTTAGGTCAGGTGACTTCGCTGACCAACCCTGCTTCTCCTGCAGTTATTTAAGTGGCTCAGCCCTCTTCCTGGATGCCTCAGTGTCAAGGTCCTAGTCTGTTGCTAAAGAGCTTGATAACCACTTGTGTTCCTGACATGTACTTCGTTCCTGGACTCCGCTTATCGTCTGATCCCTGCCTGCCTACTTTGACTCTCCCGTTGCCGACCAGGATTGTCTGACCTTGCTCCTGTGCCGCCTCTGCCTCATCCTCCGGTTCCTGTCTTGTTGCTCCTGGTAACGACTGGCCTGCCTGGCTTACTAAGTCTATACTGTCGGTACCTTCGCAGGTACCTCCTACTCTGCCTGGACCAGCTGTCACTTTCTGGTTTACGCTCCAGAGTAGCCTCTGGCAGCTACCGACGGTCAAGCCTATCCTCACCATCTGAGGCTCTAGTGAAATCCGGGTAGTTGCTTAGTCACGCCCCTCTGGAGTATTGCTAGTCATTGGCACAGTGGGTTCACATCCACTGATCCGTGACACACTGCTAGTGGTGACATACCGACTGCTCCCTGCTCCACCTGTTCTTTACTAATGAGCGCTCATCAGTTAATATTGCGCCTTTTCCCCCTGGAGGTCTCGCCATCACTGCTCTATAATGTCAAAAATCTGCACTCCCATCAACCATCTGGCGTCTAGGACATTCTGCAGAAAGTGACAAATAACGGAGACTGGGGACAGTATGCTGTGTATAAAGCTGACCTGACCATAGGAGGACCCGAGCTGTACAGGAGCCTCTCACAGTCTTTCATCTAAATCAGTGGAGTACGGCATGCCTATAGAGGTAGCTCAATATAAGTGGAGAGCCAGGTTCCTGCTCTAATAGCTCAGAACATCAGGAGTGCAGGTTCAGGCTGTTTATTTAACCCGTTACATGCTATGAGCAATGGCACCCGCCGCATGTAAGTGGTGACAGAAGGAGCCGACTCCCTCTGTCTCCAATCGGCACCCTGCAAATGCGATCGTGGGGTGCTGATGTGTGTATAGGCAGACTGGGACCTGATGTAGGCCCCAAGCCTGTACCTCTCTTATCAATGTCAGTATAGCACTGGTCTTAAAATGCAATGCACCATAGAGATAGTGCATTTTATTTTAGAAGCAATCAAATGATTTCCTGTTATAGTCCACTTGGGACTATTAAGTGGTTAAATGAAAGTAAAGAAAAATTTTTTTTTTAAAAATTCCAATAAAAAAAAAATTGGCTTTTCAATAAAAAAAATTCCAATAAAATCTACCGCCGCTCCCCGACATGCTGTGAATTTAAATACACCTTCACTACAATAGAGATGGCGATCAGGTAAACTGTGAATTCGGGGCAGTGCTTGCGCTCAGTGCCTGAGGTGGGGTCATCACGACGGCCAGTGATTGGCTGAGTAGGCGTTTTCTGTGCGTAGAGACCATAGTAGAAGGCAACAAAGAGCTATTAGACGTCAGAAGCAGTGAGAGTTGGACCTTGGAGCAGTCTGGATGCCATCCAGGGTTGTAACTGGTTGGGCCCCACAGCAAATTCTTAAACGGACATACGCTCAGTAGTCATTACTGTGTGTATTGGCACTGCCACCTTCACCAGGGAAAGAGGGTGACGACACAACACACAGAAAGGAAACCATAGTCTACAGAACTGCGTCAGCCATATTACACTAGAAGATACATCTTGGGTTTACTCACCAGATACTTAACACCTTTGTCTGAGCTCCCAGCAGACGCCCCTCCCCAGCCCCCCACCACTGGAGAACTGCACACCGCTCAGCATATCCGGGGACACCCACACCACACAGTAAGTGTTCCCCTTACCCCATCATACCGTTATACTGCTCTGCATGTACTGCTGTTACTTATTAGCATCCTTCCCTGGACTGATTCTGCAGCAGTTGTCATGGTCCTGACGACCAATGCAGGAGGCGCAGCAGCTAAGTTAACCACTTAAGGACCACAGGTTTATACCCCCCTAAAGACCAGGCCCTTTTTTACAAATCGGCACTCCACAACTTTAGCGGTTTATTGCTCGGTCATGCAACTTACCACCCAAATGAATTTTACCTCCTTTTCTTCTCACTAATAGAGCTTTCATTTGGTGGTATTTCATTGCTGCTGACATTTTTACTTTTTTTGTTATGAATCGAAATTTAACGATTTTTTTGCAAAAAAATGACATTTTTCACTTTCAGTTGTAAAATTTTGCAAAAAAAACGAGATCCATATATAAATTTTGCTCTAAATTTATTGTTCTACATGTCTTTGATAAAAAAAAAATGTTTGGGTAAAAAAAAAATGGTTTGGGTAAAAGTTATAGCGTTTACAAACTATGGTACAAAAATGTGAATTTCCGCTTTTTGAAGCAGCTCTGACTTTCTGAGCACCTGTCATGTTTCCTGAGGTTCTACAATGCCCAGACAGTACAAACACCCCACAAATGACCCCATTTCGGAAAGTAGACACCCTAAGGTATTCGCTGATGGGCATAGTGAGTTCATAGAACTTTTTATTTTTTGTCACAAGTTAGCGGAAAATGATGATTTTTTTTTTATTTTTTTTTCCTTACAAAGTCTCATATTCCACTAACTTCTGACAAAAAATAAAAGCTTCCATGAACTCACTATGCCCATCAGCGAATACCTTGGGATGTCTTCTTTCCAAAATGGGGTCACTTGTGGGGTAGTTATACTGCCCTGGCATTCTAGGGGCCCAAATGTGTGGTAAGGAGTTTGAAATCAAATTCTGTAAAAAATGGCTGGTGAAATCCGAAAGGTGCTCTTTGGAATGTGGGCCCCTTTGCCCACCTAGGCTGCAAAAAAGTGTCACACATGTGGTATCTCCGTATTCAGGAGAAGTTGGGGAATGTGTTTTGGGGTGTCATTTTACATATACCCATGCTGGGTGAGAGAAATATCTTGGCAAAAAACAACTTTGTATAAAAAAAATGGTAGAAGTTGTCTTTTGCCAAGATATTTCTCTCACCCAGCATGGGAATATGTAAAATGACACCCCAAAACACATTCCCCAACTTCTCCTGAATACGGAGATACCACATGTGTGACACTTTTTTGCAGCCTAGGTGGGCAAAGGGGCCCATATTCCAAAGAGCACCTTTCGGATTTCACTGGTCATTTTTTACAGAATTTGATTTCAAACTCCTTACCACACATTTGGGCCCCTAGAATGCCAGGGCAGTATAACTACCCCACAAGTGACCCCATTTTGGAAAGAAGACACCCCAAGGTATTCGCTGATGGGCATAGTGAGTTCGTGGAAGTTTTTTTTTTTTGTCACAAGTTAGTGGAATATGAGACTTTGTAAGAAAAAAAAAAAAAAAAAATCATCATTTTCCACTAACTTGTGACAAAAAATAAAAAATTCTAGGAACTCGCCATGCCCCTCACGGAATACCTTGGGGTGTCTTCTTTCCAAAATGGGGTCACTTGTGGGGTAGTTATACTGCCCTGGCATTTTCCAGGGGCCCTAATGTGTGGTAAGTAGGTAAATGACCTGTGAAATCCTAAAGGTGCTCTTTGGAATATGGGCCCCTTTGCCCACCTAGGCTGCAAAAAAGTGTCACACATGTGGTATCGCCGTATTCAGGAGAAGTTGGGGAATGTGTTTTCGGGTGTCTTTTTACATATACCCATGCTGGGTGAGAGAAATATCTTGGCAAAAGACAACTTTTCCCATTTTTTTATACAAAGTTGGCATTTGACCAAGATATTTCTCTCACCCAGCATGGGTATATGTAAAATGACACCCCAAAACACATTCCCCAACTTCTCCTGAGTACGGCGATACCAGATGTGTGACACTTTTTTTGCAGCCTAGATGCGCAAAGGTGCCCAAAGTCCTTTTAGGAGGGCATTTTTAGACATTTGGATACCAGACTTCTTCTCACGCTTTGGGGCCCCTAGAATGCCAGGGCAGTATAAATACCCCACATGTGACCCCATTTTGGAAAGAAGACACCCCAAGGTATTCAATGAGGGGCATGGCGAGTTCATAGAATTTTTTTTTTTTTTGGCACAAGTTAGCAGAAATTGATATTTTTTATTTTTTTCTCACAAAGTCTCCCTTTCCGCTAACTTGGGACAAAAATTTCAATCTTTCATGGACTCAATATGCCCCTCACGGAATACCTGGGGGTGTCTTATTTCCGAAATGGGGTCACATGTGGGGTATTTATACTGCCCTGGCATTCTAGGGGCCCTAAAGCGTGAGAAGAAGTCTGGAATATAAATGTCTAAAAAATTTTACGCATTTGGATTCCGTGAGGGGTATGGTGAGTTCATGTGAGATTTAATTTTTTGACACAAGTTAGTGGAATATGAGACTTTGTAAGAAAAAAAAAAAAATTTCCGCTAACTTGGGCCAAAAAAATGTCTGAATGGAGCCTGACAGGGGGGTGATCAATGACAGGGGGGGGTGATCAATGACAGGGGGGGTGATCAATGACAGGGGGGGTGATCAATGACAGGGGGGGTGATCAGGGAGTCTATATGGGGTGATCACCCCCCTGTCATTGATCACCCCCCTATAAGGCTCCATTCAGATATCCGTATGTGTTTTGCGGATCCGATCCATGTATCCGTGGATCCGTAAAAATCATACGGACATCTGAATGCAGCCTGACAGGGGGGGTGATCAATGACAGGGGGGTAATCAATCAATGACAGGGGGGTGATCAGGGAGTCTATATGGGGTGATCACCACAATCATTGATCACGCCCCTGTAAGGCTCCATTCAGACGTCCGTATGCGTTTTGCGGATCCGATCCATCTATCAGTGGATCCGTAAAAATCATGCGGACGTCTGAATGGAACTTTACAGGGGTGTGATCAATGACAGGGGGGTAATCAATCAATGACAGGGGGGGTGATCAATGGCAGGGGGGTGATCAGGGAGTCTATATGGGGTGATCACCCCCCTGTCATTGATCACCCCCCTATAAGGCTCCATTCAGATGTCCGTATGTGTTTTACGGATCTATCAGTGGATCCGTAAAAATCATGCGGACGTCTGAATGGAGCTTTACAGGGGTGTGATCAATGACAGGGGGGTGATGAGGGAGTCTATATGGGGTGATCACCACAATCATTGATCACGCCCCTGTAAGGCTCCATTCAGACGTCCGTATGCGTTTTGCGGATCCGATCCATCTATCAGTGGATCCGTAAAAATCATGCGGACGTCTGAATGGAGCTTTACAGGGGTGTGATCAATGACAGGGGGGTAATCAATGACAGGGGGGTGATCAGGGAGTCTATATGGGGTGATCACCACAGTCATTGATCACGCCCCTGTAAGGCTCCATTCAGACGTCCGTGTGCGTTTTGCGGATCCGATCCATCTATCAGTGGATCCGTAAAAATCATGCGGACGTCTGAATGGAGCTTTACAGGGGTGTGATCAATGACAGGGGGGTGATGAGGGAGTCTATATGGGGTGATCACCACAGTCATTGATCACGCCCCTGTAAGGCTCCATTCAGACGTCCGTATGCGTTTTGCGGATCCGATCCATCTATCAGTGGATCCGTAAAAATCATGCGGACGTCTGAATGGAGCTTTACAGGGGTGTGATCAATGACAGGGGGGTAATCAATGACAGGGGGGTGATCAGGGAGTCTATATGGGGTGATCACCACAATCATTGATCACGCCGCTGTAAGGCTCCATTCAGACGTCCGTGTGCGTTTTGCGGATCCGATCCATCTATCAGTGGATCCGTAAAAATCATGCGGACGTCTGAATGGAACTTTACAGGGGTGTGATCAATGACAGGGGGGTGATGAGGGAGTCTATATGGGGTGATCACCACAGTCATTGATCACGCCCCTGTAAGGCTCCATTCAGACGTCCGTGTGCGTTTTGCGGATCCGATCCATCTATCAGTGGATCCGTAAAAATCATGCGGACGTCTGAATGGAGCTTTACAGGGGTGTGATCAATGACAGGGGGGTAATCAATGACAGGGGGGTGATCAGGGAGTCTATATGGGGTGATCAGGGGTGATCAGGGGCTAATAAGGGGTTAATAAGTGACGGGGGGGGGGGGTGTAGTGTAGTGTAGTGGTGCTTGGTGCTACTTTACTGAGCTACCTGTGTCCTCTGGTGGTCGATCCAAACAAAGGGGACCACCAGAGGACCAGGTAGCAGGTATATTAGACGCTGTTATCAAAACAGCGTCTAATATACTTGTTAGGGGTTAAAAAAAACACATCTCCAGCCTGCCAGCGAACGATCGCCGCTGGCAGGCTGGAGATCAACTCTCTTACCTTCCGTTCCTGTGAGCGCGCGCGCCTGTGTGCGCGCGTTCACAGGAAATCTCGGCTCACGCGAGATGACGCCAATTGGCGTTAGCATAGCCTGGGGGAGCCGCCGCGATGACGCCTTTCGGCGTTAGCGTGGCGGCAAGCGGTTAAAGGCCTCATGCACACAACAAACAGTGGATCTGCAGAATACGGACCCCTTCTGTGTGCACGCCGCGTCCTTCTCACTCACATCACTAGACTATTCTTCTATGATGCAGACCGCACATGGTCACCTCCCTCTGCTGTCTGTCCATCTTGTTTTTTTGGCAGTGCTGACAGATTGGACATGGATGGAAGATACGGTTGTGTCCATGAGGCCATACTATGGAGCCTCCGAAAGCCCACGGAAGGACTTATGAGTGTTTCCATGAGCTTCTGATCCGTGTCTCCACTCCTCAAAACATAGCACACGTCTTTGTGTCATCCACAGGTCCCCCATAACAGTGTCACCCACAGAACCCCCATAACAGTGTCATCCACAGATCCCCCATAACAGTGTGTCATCCACAGAACCCCCATAACAGTGTCATCCACAGATCCCCCATAACAGTGTGTCATCCACAGATCCTCCATAACAGTGTCATCCACAGATCCCCCATAACAGTGTCATCCACAGATCCTCCATAACAGTGTCATCCACAGATCCTCCATAACAGTGTGACCCAATGATCCCCCATAACAGTGTGTCATCCACAGATCCCCCATAACAGTGTCATCCACAGATCCTCCATAACAGTGTGACCCAACGATCCTCCATAAGTGTCATCCACAGATCCCCCATAACAATGTGTCATCCACAGATCCTCCATAACAATGTGTCATCCACAGATCCTTCATAACAGTGTCATCCACAGATCCTCCATAACAGTGTCATCCACAGATCCTCCATAACAGTGTCATCCACAGATCCTCCATAACAGTGTCATCCACAGATCCCCCATAACAGTTTCATCCACAGATCCCCCATAACAGTGTCATCCACAGATCTCCCATAACAGTGTCATCCACAGATCCTCCATAACAGTGTGACCCAACGATACCCCATAACAGTGTGTCATCCACAGATCCCCCATAACAGTGTAATCCACAGATCCTCCATAACAGTGTGACCCAACGATCCTCCATAACAGTGTCATCCACAGATCCCCCATAACAATGTGTCATCCACAGATCCTCCATAACAGTGTCATCCACAGATCCTCCATAACAGTGTCATCCACAGATTCTCCATAACAGTGTCATCCACAGATCCTCCATAACAGTGTCATCCACAGATCCCCCATAACAGTGTCATCCACAGATCCCCCATAACAGTGTCATCCACAGATCTCCCATAACAGTGTCATTCACAGATCCCCCATAACAGTGTCATCCACAGATCCCCCATAACAGTGTCATCCACAGATCCCCCATAACAGTGTCATCCACAGATCCCCCATAACAGTGTCATCCACAGATCCCCCATAACAGTGTCATCCACAGATCCTCCATAACAGTGTCATCCACAGATCCCCCATAACAGTGTCATCCACAGATCCCCCATAACAGCGTCATCCACAGATCCTCCATAACAGTGTCATCCACAGATCCCCCATAACAGTGTCATCCACAGATCCCCCATAACAGTGTGTCCTCCACAGTTCCTCCATAACAGTGTCATCCACAGATCCTCCATAACAGTGTCCTTCACAGATCCCCCATAACAGTGTCCTCCACAGATCCAATAGTGTCCTCCACAGATCCCCCATAACAGTGTCATACACAGATCCCCCATAACAGTGTCCTCCACAGATCCAATAGTGTCCTCCACAGATCCCCCATAACAGTGTCATACACAGATCCCCCATAACAGTGTCATACACAGATCCTCCATAACAGTGTCACTACTAATCTATAATTTTTTTTAAAAGTACGTCCAAACTTTTTTTTCCCTTTCCACCACCTCACTATGCTCATTTTCGCCACTCACAACCAATTATCAGACACTCTCTATGCAGCTATCGCCCTTGGCCTGATTTGAACCAATGTCTTCACAACTCTAAGACATCAGCACCAACCACTTGAGCCACCACACTTGGAGGTGAGCAATGACATGAACCAGCAATGGGAGAAGGCCCCCATGTTTTTTTATTTCAAAAACGCATTTCTGTGTCAGCCAATGTGTTGGATCAGTAGATAGGACTGGGGCCTTGTAGCATAGGGATCCTTGGTTCAAATCCTATTTATTTTTGCTCACCCACAGATCACAGCAACATATTACATAGCCAAGTGTAAAAAGAAAGCTAGAGAGAACACACAATCTCCAGAATTTCATCACCTTTGAACCAAGGACTCCAGCACTAGCAATACACCAGACCTCAGCCGTGTTAGCCCCCCCCATATCAAAATTTTTGAACAAAACCTATGCAGTTGGTTAGATCTTTGTTAGATCAATTGTTGTTTGCGTTTGATCTCATACAGAAGTAGAGATATTAACAGTTATTTGCAGGGGGGGGCTAACCCGTCATCAGCCCCCCCTTATCAAAAAATTGACCAAAAAAATAGCTATTTTGGAAGATATTTGTTAGATCAGGTATGATCAACTAGTTGTTTTGTTAGATCTCACATAATTACAGACTTATTAAGTGATTAATGAGGGGGGGCTAGCCCCCCCACATGCAATTTTCAGGTAAAATTTGATGCAGACTAATAGGCCTTCGTTAGATCCGGTAAGATCAAGTGGTTTCAACGTTAGATCTCATATAATTACAGAGATATTATGGATATTTGGTATTACGTCAGGGGGGGCTAGCCCCCCCACATGCAATTTTCTGGTAAAATTTGATGCAGACTAATAGGCCTTCGTTAGATCCGGTAAGATCAAGTGGTTTCAACGTTAGATCTCATTTAATTACAGAGATATTTCACATAAAAACACAGATATTAGGTAGTATTAAATAGGGGGGCTAGCCCCCCCACAAGCAATTTTCTGGTAAGATTTGATGCAGACTAATAGGCCTTCGTTAGATCCGGTAAGATCAAGTGGTTTCAACGTTAGATCTCATATAATTACAGAGATATTATGGATATTTGGTATTACGTCAGGGGGGGCTAGCCCCCCCACATGCAATTTTCTGGTAAAATTTGATGCAGACTAATAGGCCTTCGTTAGATCCGGTAAGATCAAGTGGTTTCAACGTTAGATCTCATTTAATTACAGAGATATTTCACATAAAAACACAGATATTAGGTAGTATTAAATAGGGGGGCTAGCCCCCCCACAAGCAATTTTCTGGTAAGATTTGATGCAGACTAATAGGCCTTCGTTAGATCCGGTAAGATCAAGTGGTTTCAACGTTAGATCTCATATAATTACAGAGATATTATGGATATTTGGTATTATGTCAGGGGGGGGCTAGCCCCCCCACATGCAATTTTCTGGTAAAATTTGATGCAGACTAATAGGCCATCGTTAGATCCGTTAAGATCAAGTGGTTTCAATGTTAGATCTCATTTAATTACAGAGATATTTCACATAAAAATACAGATATCAGGTAGTATTAAATAGGGGGGCTAGCCCCCCCCCCACATGCAATTTTCGGGTAAAATTTGATGCAGACTAATAGGCCTTCGTTAGATCCGGTAAGATCAAGTGGTTTCAACGTTAGATCTCATATAATTACAGAGATATTTCACATAAAAATACAGATATCAGGTAGTATTAAATAGGGGGGCTAGCCCCCCCCCCACATGCAATTTTCGGGTAAAATTTGATGCAGACTAATAGGCCTTCGTTAGATCCGGTAAGATCAAGTGGTTTCAACGTTAGATCTCATATAATTACAGAGATATTTCACATAAAAATACAGATATTAGGTAGTATTAAATAGGGGGGCTAGCCCCCCCACATGCAATTTTCTGGTAAAATTTGATGCAGACTAATAGGCCTTCGTTAGATCCGGTAAGATCAAGTGGTTTCAACGTTAGATCTCATTTAATTACAGAGATATTTCACATAAAAATACAGATATTAGGTAGTATTAGATAGGGGGGCTAGCCCCGACCAAAAGGAATTTTCTGGTAAAATTTGATGCAGACTAATAGGCCTTCGTTAGATCCGGTAAGATCAAGTGGTTTCAACGTTAGATCTCATATAATTACAGAGATATTATGGATATTTGGTATTATGTCAGGGGGGGGCTAGCCCCCCCACATGCAATTTTCTGGTAAAATTTGATGCAGACTAATAGGCCTTTGTTAGATCCGGTAAGATCAAGTGGTTTCAACGTTAGATCTCATTTAATTACAGAGATATTTCACATAAAAATACAGATATTAGGTAGTATTAGATAGGGGGGCTAGCCCCGACCAAAAGGAATTTTCTGGTAAAATTTGATGCAGACTAATAGGCCTTCGTTAGATCCGGTAAGATCAAGTGGTTTCAACGTTAGATCTCATATAATTACAGAGATATTATGGATATTTGGTATTATGTCAGGGGGGGGCTAGCCCCCCCACATGCAATTTTCTGGTAAAATTTGATGCAGACTAATAGGCCATCGTTAGATCCGGTAAGATCAAGTGGTTACAACGTTAGATCTCATATAATTACAGAGATTTTTCAAATGAAAACACAGATATTAGGTAGTATTAAATAGGGGGGCTAGCCCCCCACATGCAATTTTCGGGTAAAATTTGATGCCGACTAATAGGCCTTCGTTAGATCCGGTAAGATCAAGTGGTTTCAACGTTAGATCTCATATAATTACAGAGATATTATGGATATTTGGTATTATGTCAGGGGGGGGGCTAGCCCCCCCACATGCAATTTTCTGGTAAAATTTGATGCAGACTAATAGGCCTTCGTTAGATCCGGTAAGATCAAGTGGTTTCAACGTTAGATCTCATATAATTACAGAGATATTATGGATATTTGGTATTATGTCAGGGGGGGCTAGCCCCCCCACATGCAATTTTCTGGTAAAATTTGATGCAGACTAATAGGCCTTCGTTAGATCCGGTAAGATCAAGTGGTTTCAACGTTAGATCTCATTTAATTACAGAGATATTTCACATAAAAATACAGATATCAGGTAGTATTAAATAGGGGGGCTAGCCCCCCACATGCAATTTTCGGGTAAAATTTGATGCCGACTAATAGGCCTTCGTTAGATCCGGTAAGATCAAGTGGTTTCAACGTTAGATCTCATATAATTACAGAGATATTATGGATATTTGGTATTATGTCAGGGGGGGGGCTAGCCCCCCCACATGCAATTTTCTGGTAAAATATGATGCAGACTAATAGGCCTTCGTTAGATCCGGTAAGATCAAGTGGTTACAACGTTAGATCTCATATAATTACAGAGATTTTTCAAATGAAAACACAGATATTAGGAAGTATTAAATAGGGGGGCTAGCTCCCCCTTATGTAATACCAAATATCCATAATATCTCTGTAATTAAATGAGATCTAACATTAAAACCACTTGATCTTACCGGATCTAACGAAGGCCTATTAGTCTGCATCAAATTTTACCAGAAAATTGCATGTGGGGGGGCTAGCCCCCCTATCTAATACTACCTAATATCTGTATTTTTATGTGAAATATCTCTGTAATTAAATGAGATCTAACGTTGAAACCACTTGATCTTACCGGATCTAACAAAGGCCTATTAGTCTGCATTAAATTTTACCTGAAAATTGCATGTGGGGGGGCTAGCCCCCCCTCATTAATCACTTAATAAGTCTGTAATTATGTGAGATCTAACAAAACAACTAGTTGATCATACCTGATCTAACAAATATCTTCCAAAATAGCTAATTTTTTGGTCAATTTTTTGATAAGGGGGGGCTGATGACGGGTTAGCCCCCCCTGCAAATAACTGTTAATATCTCTACTTCTGTATGAGATCTAACGCAAACAACAATTGATCTAACCTGATCTAACAAAGATCTAACCAACTGCATATGTTTTGTTCAAAAATTTTGATATGGGGGGGCTAACAAGGCTGAGGTGTACACCAGTCCTAACTACTGAGCCATCATCTTACCATACACACAAAAAAAGTGGTTTTAAAAACACTATGAAGTGATTGAAATTTCATTGTAAAAACACAAAAACCGGCTGCCTTCACC
The DNA here is from genome assembly GCF_905171765.1 of Bufo bufo. Taxonomy (NCBI): domain Eukaryota; kingdom Metazoa; phylum Chordata; class Amphibia; order Anura; family Bufonidae; genus Bufo; species Bufo bufo. The sequence continues at coordinate 695,314,884 of NC_053391.1, read as the reverse complement.
CGTTGCTGTCACCCCTTACTTTATAGTGCGGTCTGCATGGTGGCTCAGTGGCTAGCACTGGTGTCTATGGTTTGACTCCACATGAGACTGATATCTGCATGGAATGTGTACGTTCTCTATGAGTGTCCTCCAGAAACATGCAACTAGGTGATGACCTCCAATGGGGACAAGGAATGATGGTCCTTGTTGTACAGGGCTGCAGAGTAAATGGGAGCCTTGCTTGAGGAGATAACAAGTGATCGGTCGGGTAATATTTATCCTCAGTTTATTTTGCTCACTTAGGGCTCTTTCACACCTGCGTTGTTGTCTTCCGGCATAGAGTTCCGTCGTCGGGGCTCTATGCCGGAAGAATCCTGATCAGGATTATCCTAATGCATTCTGAATGGAGAGAAATCCGTTCAGGATGCATCAGGATGTCTTCAGTTCCGGAACGGAACGTTTTTTGGCCGGAGAAAATACCGCAGCATGCTGCGCTTTTTGCTCCGGCCAAAAATCCGGAACACTTGCCGCAAGGCCGGATCCGGAATTAATGCCCATTGAAAGGCATTGATCCGGATCCGGCCTTAAGCTAAACGTCGTTTCGGCGCATTGCCGCATCCGACATTTAGCTTTTTCAGAGTGGTTACCATGGCTGCCGGGACGCTAAAGTCCTGGCAGCCATGGTAAAGTGTAGTGGGGAGCGGGGAGCAGTGTACTTACCGTCCGTGCGGCTCCCCGGGCGCTCCAGAGTGACGTCAGGGCGCCCCAAGCGCATGGATCATGTGATCACATGGATCACGTCATCCATGCGCATGGGGCGCTCTGACGTCATTCTGGAGCGCCCGGGGAGCCGCACGGACTGTAAGTATACCGCTCCCCCGCTCCCCACTACTACTATGGCAACCAGGACTTTAATAGCGTCCTGGGTGCCATAGTAACACTGAACGCATTTGGAAGACGGTTCCGTCTTCAAATGCTTTCAGTACACTTGCGTTTTTCCGGATCCGGAGTGTAATTCCGGCAAGTGGAGTACACGCCGGATCCGGACAACGCAAGTGTGAAAGAGGCCTTACCATAGCAGCTCCATATTACATGGCTGTGTGAGGAGCTGTGTAATATGTCACTGCTGTGTAAGCGAGGAACATAAATGGAGGTCCCATAGAGGAGACCACCAAACATTACTGAGCTTCTAAAGTAATATTTGTTAGTCCCTGCCCCATTGGAGCTCATCACCTAGCTGCATATTTTTGGAGGAGAACATAAAAACCTCTTACACTTAATATCCATGGTTGGACTCAAACCCAGAACCCCCACACTTCAAACTATGGAGCCACCACACAGCTCAATACTAGCCACCCCTATTAAGTGAGCGGTGACATGAACAGCAACAGGGAGACATCCAATTCCTCTTTTTGATGTTCCCTCTCCTTGATGTACAATCCCTTACAGCCTTTTTAGGAGATGAGATGTACTTTTTTCTAGTGTATTTCAATATTTCTACGCCTCGTACCCCCTAGTTATATGTATTACTCAAGGACCTACATGGTGAGGACCCAGTGAGGACAAGCAGTGACGATAATCTTTATACAGTGCTGTGGAATAGATTTTGATGCTATATGAAGGGAAGGTTCACGGAAAAGTTAGTATTTGTTGGTCCCCTCTAGGGAGGGCACGCTTTACTTAAATTACACGGCTCCTTACAGAATGGGGGGGCTTATGGCTGACATGAGGGGCTAATGGGGGGCTTATGGCATGAAGGGCTAATGGGGGGCTTATGGCTGACATGAAGGGCTAATGGGGGCTTATGGCTGACATGAGGGGCTAATGGGGGGCTTATGGCATGAAGGGCTAATGGGGGGCTTATGGCTGACATGAAGGGCTAATGGGGGCTTATGACTGACATGAGGGGCTAATGGGGGGCTTATGGCTGACATGAGGGGCTAATGGGGGGCTTATGGCTGACATGGGGGGCTTATGGCTGACATGAGGGGCTAATGGGGGGCTTATGGCTGACATGAGGGGCTAGTGGGGGCTTATGGCTGACATTGGGGGGGGTTTATGGCTGACATTGGGGGGGGGGTGTATGGCTGACATTGGGGGCTGATAGATGGCTAAAGGTTTGGTGGTTGATCTGAGCCATTGGGGGTCTAATCTGAGGTCTGATTGCTGGTCTGACCTGAGGTGTAATGAAAAATATTTTTTTCTTATTCTCCTCTAAAACCTAGGTGCATCTTATAGGGCGAAAAATACAGTACAGTGCAGCAGAGACCAGTGCAGCAGAGACCAGTGCAGCAGAGACCAGTGCAGCAGAGACCAGTGCAGCAGAGACCATAGTCAGTTTATATAGTCATTATATAGTGTTATATATTTTAATATGCACCTTTGTGTTTTGTTATGCGCGTGAATCAGTTGACCCCACCCACCCCCTAAGCCCCGCCCCAGAACCCCCCCCCCCCTTTCCCCCCCCCCAACCGGTCCCTGGGAAAATTGTCTTGCATGAAACCGGTCCTTTGTGCAAAAAAGGTTGCGGACCACTGGTGTAAAGGACTATACACAAAACTTTGTTATGCAGTGTAGAAAGGCGCAAGGGGCCGTCATTGATGGAAGGTATGTGCCACCGAGATTCCTGGCCTCGGTGAGGTAAGAGCCGGTAGTTTTAAGTGTCAGTGGCAGCTAGTGCTGACTGACACAGTTTTTTGTTAGTATGGATGTAAAGCCGATCCGGGCCGGCGATTATTGGGAGTAGCCAAAGTGCTGGGTGGGTGGCTGCTCCCCACGCTCCAGGCCGGGTATTTTTGGCCTATATAAAAAACCCAGCCAGCAATTTCAGCAGGGTATGGTTTATCCTCCATCTGACAGAGAAGCTGGGGAATCTCTGTGTTTTGGGACCTGTGAAGCTGAGCCGTGCTAAAAGGCTGAGAGCCGCATGCCGGGAAACAGGCCCCTAAAGCCTGCTGTGGACTGCGGGTGGAAAACTGCTAATCAGGTGAAGATTTTGTTCTATGGACATTTCATGGTGTGAACAAACACTAAGACTATGAATGGTCATTTTTGTTTTTTCTTATGTGTGAATAAACACCGAACTGTTTAGGTTAAAGACTTTGTGGTTGCCTCTATACTGCGTCCGCTAGCCTGTCTACCAGAGCAAAACCCCACAATTGGTGTCGGATGCGGGCAAACACAGTGAAGCTACTTTCACACTTGCGTTCAGAGAGGATCCGTCTGATGTCTGCTCAGACGGATCCGCTCCTATAATGCAGACGTTTGTATCCGTTCAGAACGTATCCGTCTGCATTATAGTTTGAAAAAAAAACTAAGTCTGAAAGTTGTCTGAGCGGATCCGTCCAGACTTTACATTGAAAGTCAATGGGGGACGGATCCGTTTGAAGATTGAGCCATATGGTGTCATCTTCAAACGGATCCGCCCCCATTGACTTCCATTGTAAGTCTGGACGGATCCGCTTGCCTCCGCACGGCCGGGCGGACACCCGAACGCTGCAAGCTGCGTTCAGGTGTCCGCTCGCTGAGCGGAGCGGAGGCTGAACGCTGGCAGACTGATGCATTTGTAGTATACGGGAGTTGTAATACCCGTTACTACCAAAGGTCACTTGGTGTGCTGTCGTCCCTCCTAATTATGGGAAGTTGCTATATGTCAGTTTTATAAAATGTAATGTAATGTGTGTATTTTCCTGTCACTGAAACTTGCACTTACAGGCCTGCTAGGGGTGTCATTCCTACTTCTAGTCCATAGAGGGAGCTAGGGAGCCCTAGTTTATATAAAGCCCAGTCAGGGAAGTGCAAGGGAGACGGAGTCTAGTGTCTGTAATCTACAGTTGGAGTTTAGACAATGTCTGAGACAAGTCCAGGCCTGAAGCCTGCTGTTCAGGAGAAGATTCCCTCCTGAATACCCATATGCAGAAGCAGGAACATCTTAGCCTAAGGGCCTGAGGAACCATTCAGAAGCTAGGAGAGACTGAGGCAAAGATCAGAGGAGCCAGAGGTACTGAGAGAAACAGAGGAGGTACTTATCTAAGCCATAATCAAGGAGATAAAGCCAGACTTAGGTTAATGGGCCTTGGTGAAGAATTGCTACATTCCAGGATCAGACAGAGTTAGAGTGCAAGCTCCTTTGCTGCAAATCCTGTGTTCAACACTCTGTAATAACCCTGCTGTACTGAATTGCCTGCATCGACCGAATTGCAAAATCGACTGTATGCTGAGGAACTGCGTTTCCAATATTGTCTCTGCCTGCAAACTACTAAAGTTGAAGTTCTGTTTTAACACCACGTTTCCTCAAATTATTTCTGCTTTCCGCAAACGGCGTGCCACCGTTTACTTGGCACTGGCGTCACGAACTATTCCCTACCTATACCTGCCCTTGCAGAGAGTCAGCTGTACCAGGTTAGTGTATATTGCACTACTACACCCAGAAACACCTACTACGCACAACTTGAGTACACTGCACCTCTCTTTTGGCGTCACGAACAGGATGCGCACGCTTTCTAGTGCAAGAAGCGTGAACTTTGTGCCTTACACCGTTGCCCTGTGACCAAAGTGACAATTTTCCTGTTTAAAGAAAGTGAACTTTGTGGACTGAAAATCATACCCAAAGTGTACCAAAAACCTTTAAAAAGCGCTGTGCAGTGTTGCGCTACCCAGAGGAAGAAAATCGCCGCATTGGAGTGTGGTTTTGTGGACTTTTTATCACCCGGCTTGCTGTCAGTGAATAGACAGCGTTTGTACCTAAAGATGGCCGCTGAGCTTGCTGAATTTACTGCTGCGTCACCTTCATCCCGAAAAGGCGGGAAAAATTGGCGCCTTTCTGAGGAAAAAGCGGGAAGAAGGTCAAGGGCAGGCGCCACGGCTTATCTGGACATTTGCATGTCTGCCAGCATGGACACCGCCCTCCATATACTGGAATACCTGGGGGGCGGCCTCCCAGTGCAATGGGAGGAGCTGGCTACTTTAATTGACGCGACCCTATCGCTCTCCTCAGAAGGATCGAGCATGTTGAATTGTGAGCAGAGTGTTGCTGCAGCGTCCGCACCTGTAATTGAAAAGATGATCGACACCGGTGTAGAGCCAGGAGAGGCTCCACCGGCCTACGCTCCGGGACCGGAGCAACCCGCCTGCCGCACCAGGGAGAAAGAACCCGAGCCCTACTATGGCTCGTGGAGGGACTTTTTCCAGCCATCGTTCAAATGGTCTTCCCTGATGGCGGAGATTCGAGAGGCCGCTATCAAGCGAAATACCAAGACTAAGATCGTGTATGAGGAATTGACCAAGACCATACATGAAAAGCATACACACACCCAACCCCGCCTGGAAAGGAGAAAGGGAGTGGTGCTGTCGTTTGACAAACCCCGTGGCTACGGGTTTATTCAGGACTATCTAACGGGCAGAGACCTCTATGTCAATCGAAGGTCTGTCAAAAGAGACTACCTCCCTTCGTACCAGCACAGCCTCCGCGAGGGAGAGGAAGTGGAGTACACCCCTGCCGAGAGCCTGCGAGGCCCCTATGCGACTGCTGTGACCCGTCCGAAGCGAGGACCTGAGGATTGGGAGGCAGAAGAAGGAGAAGACTACTCTGGCTGCGAGCGAGAACCGGAACGCTCTCCAGAGCCGGCCCATCACGCCTTTCAGGAGCGGAGCTCCTTCATTGGGCCGAATGTCTTCTGGCAGCCAACCGTATTGGAAAAATGGGTGAGTCCCTACCCTTCCCCCGAGCTGCCTCGTCGGGAGAAGACAATATCAGAGCTGGAGCAGTTAAAAGGACTTAGTGCTACCTTTGAGAACATCCGGATGGGACGGAGACCAGATGCAAGTCCAGAACCTGAAGAGGCCGAGTCTGCGTCATCGGTGACTGTACCTGCGCCGGCGGCGCCAGCAGAGAACAGCGACTCCGACACAGAGAGCATCGGTGAGCAGATCGTCCGGCTGGAGGAGAAGTTGCGGGAGTTGCGTAAGACCTACACCGCCAGGATCCAGACACCGCCGAGGAAGGATGAGGTAAGGGTGCCTGTCACCACCCGCCGACCGCCTTCTGTTGTCACCGCTCCGTCAGTGCCCCAGACCGGACCCGCGATTGCCGTAAATTGCTGCACCCAGAGCACCGGACCGCTTGCTGCGGCGGTGCCAAGCACGTCACACCCTGCAGTGATCATGCCAGGGCCGGCACGGTCCACCAGAGGGTTCACCCCTAGGCCTATGGGGCCAATACCTATTAGGGGCCCCTTTACCCTACAGCTGCCCCCTGACACTGTTATGTGGGCACATCCTCCTGTAGAAGAATACTACAGACGGTACTTGCCAGCGGAGCCAAGTGGATATGATGTGCCACCGTGAATCAGCCTGCTAGGCCTGTGATTTATTTCCTAAGAAGTTAATGTTAACCCTTCCAGGACAGGAGTCCTATGTTGCTGGTCCTTTGTTGCGGCTGCCAGTTTGTCCACGGCTCAGTGGTAGGTGTTGACCACTGAAATCACAAAGTCAGCAAGGCCGCGTTTGTTTCCAGGACCTCCTGCCTGCTTTTGCTACCCCACGCCAAGTTGTGCCTGTTCCTTTGTTGCACCTTTTACCCTTCACCCCCTTTTCAGGTTGATCAGGGGTATTACAGCACTTGTCTTTGCTGTCCGTTTGTTGTGCAACTTCATACTAAGGAACCGTGCCCGGAGACAGACTCAAAAGTACCTGAGCCTCTGAGATTCTTATTCTTTTAAAAGTATTGTGCCCAGAGATGGACTCCACCGCATGAGAGCCTCTGTGATTTAATAAGAAATAACCTGGGTACGGACTCATGTTTGTTATTTGAGCCTCCAAGAACTTTTATACCGTTTTCTACTGTTTTATTATGGACTTATTCATTGTCATGGACTATCCTGGTTCTAATGTTACGCTGTGCCAGGTCAGCGCCCCCGTTCCATTCATTATCCTGAGAGAAGAGAACGACGCCCCTTGTCACTGCCCTGCACCTTTGCCAATTGGACCTGATGTCAATGCAGATGAATTGCATATATGTATGCCTGCATGTCTCTATTTTCTATTTCAGGTAGAGATTCCAGTTGGGAGACCCATGATGGAGTACGAGGTCGTACTCAGCTTAAAGCAGTAGGGTATGTAGTATACGGGAGTTGTAATACCCGTTACTACCAAAGGTCACTTGGTGTGCTGTCGTCCCTCCTAATTATGGGAAGTTGCTATATGTCAGTTTTATAAAATGTAATGTAATGTGTGTATTTTCCTGTCACTGAAACTTGCACTTACAGGCCTGCTAGGGGTGTCATTCCTACTTCTAGTCCATAGAGGGAGCTAGGGAGCCCTAGTTTATATAAAGCCCAGTCAGGGAAGTGCAAGGGAGACGGAGTCTAGTGTCTGTAATCTACAGTTGGAGTTTAGACAATGTCTGAGACAAGTCCAGGCCTGAAGCCTGCTGTTCAGGAGAAGATTCCCTCCTGAATACCCATATGCAGAAGCAGGAACATCTTAGCCTAAGGGCCTGAGGAACCATTCAGAAGCTAGGAGAGACTGAGGCAAAGATCAGAGGAGCCAGAGGTACTAAGAAAGACAGAGGAGGTACTTATCTAAGCCATAATCAAGGAGATAAAGCCAGACTTAGGTTAATGGGCCTTGGTGAAGAATTGCTACATTCCAGGATCAGACAGAGTTAGAGTGCAAGCTCCTTTGCTGCAAATCCTGTGTTCAACACTCTGTAATTACCCTGCTGTACTGAATTGCCTGCATCGACCGAGTTGCAAAATCGACTGTATGCTGAGGAACTGCGTTTCCAATATTGTCTCTGCCTGCAAACTACTAAAGTTGAAGTTCTGTTTTAACACCACGTTTCCTCAAATTATTTCTGCTTTCCGCAAACGGCGTGCCACCGTTTACTTGGCACTGGCGTCACGAACTATTCCCTACCTATACCTGCCCTTGCAGAGAGTCAGCTGTACCAGGTTAGTGTATATTGCACTACTACACCCAGAAACACCTACTACGCACAACTTGAGTACACTGCACATTCTCAGCGGATCCGCGTCCACTCAGAATGCATTAGGGCTGGACGGATGCGTTCGGGGCCGCTTGTGAGCCCCTTCAAACGGAGCTCACGAGTGGACACCCGAACGCAGGTGTGAAAGTAGCCTTAGGCAGGCCTGAAGGCCGAAAAGTTTTTTTTCTTTTCTGGGCACTGAAAGGATCGCTTCCTTCTCTAAGACCACCTTGGTTTGAGCCTCACTGGATCCAGGAGAGATATTTCTCAGCGCTGCATACAAATGACACGTACAAGGTAGTAGCTGAGAAATACTCTGGTCTATTGCAGCTGAAGAATCGTCTTTCATAGGTAGTTAAGACATACGTGGCACAACTAGAACAAAAGACTACATACCTATCGTAAAAACAGGAATGTGACTGTAGGTGTCAGGACAGAGAAACGTAACTCAGCAAATTCAGACGTAAGAAACAAAATGGAGAATCACAGTTTCCCTTCAGGCACAAGTGCATGTCCTATATTAAGCCGGCAAGGTTACGACCCGTGTCCCCGGATAAAATGGAGGCGGTCGTGAAAGCCCTGGTGGAGCCCTGGTGGCGGACGTCTCTGCCGCATCGTGACAAGTGCCTATCTGCGGTAGGGCATAGAACAGGCACTTTAGTCAGAGCGTTGCAGCAACGCGCCTCGGTTAGCGGGGTTAAGACAGGATTATACTAGCGGATTGTAGCCTGGACATTTATGTGTTTGCTGGTAGGAACACATTTATTATATCCTGTTTCAAGTAACCTGCCTGTAATTCTGTGTAAACTTGTTAAAACAGTTTTTGTCATTTGTCGATTGCGCCGCTGGCATATCGGCACATTACTGTAAATCTCATTTGCCGGCCGTTTCTCCCTCACCAGACCGATACACATTAGTCGGAACACGGATGTGTTCTCGGACCTCCCTGTATGCATTTCCATAGTCCGACATTACATTATCACTGAGCCTCAGGCAAAAGTCTGGTTAAAACCATACCGGGTACCTGAGGCTCAGCGACAATCCATGTCATTGAGGAGTCAAAAAGTGAATGGGCCAGTCTGATAGTCTTAATACCCAAGCTGGACGGGGCATTGCGGTTCTGTAACGACATCCGCAAACTGAATGAGGTGTCCATGTTTGACACATATCCCATGCCCCGAGTGGCTTATTGAGAAGTTGGGCCAAGCCCGGTATTTTTCTGTGTTGGACCTCACCAAAGGGTACTGGCAGGTACCCCTGACAGAGGCTGCCAAGGAAAAAACATATTTCATCACGCCAGAGGGGCTGTATCAGTACAAGGTATTACCCTTTGGTCTACATGGTGCTCCCCCACATTTCAAAGGCTAATGGACATTGTACTCTGTCCACATCGTCGGTACACTTCGGCGTACCTGGACAATATCGTTATCCACAGCACCGACTGGGAAAGTCACCTACCTAAAGAACAGGCTGTAGTGGACTCAGGAAGGCTGGCTTAACCGCTAACCCAAAAAAGTGCGCGATAGGGTTAGAAGAGACCAAGTACCTGGGGTATGTAATTGGGCGCGGAACTATCAAACCTCAGGTGAACAAAATTGAGGCAATTAGGAATTGGCCCCGACCTGTCACTACTCGGCAAGTAAAGTCGTTCCTGGGTATGGTTGGGTACTATATGAGGTTTGTCCCCAATTTTGCTACAGTCGCGACACCATTGACAGGCCTTTTGAAGGGATGCAAGTCAGTGACGGTTCAGTGGAATTAGCAGGCGGAAAAGGCTTTCTCCGCTTTGAAGTCTGCCCTGTGTGGGTCCCCGGTATTGGTGACGCCTGACTTGAAGAGGGAGTTTGTGGTACAGACCGATGCCTTTGAAGTAGGCCTCGAAGCTGTACTCTCTCAGGACATCAATGGGGAGGAGCATCCCGTTGTTTTCCTGAGCCGGAAGCTTACCCCAGCCGAGACTAGGTACAGTATAGTGGAGAGTGCCTGGCCATCAAGTGGGCACTCAAGTCTCCGCTATTATCTGTTGGGGAGAAAGTTCCATCTGGTGACCGACCACTCCCCTCTCAAGTGTGTTAGCCAAGCCAAAGAGAGGAACGCTCGGGTCACCAGATGGTTCTTATCTTTACAAAACTTCAAGTTGTCCATGGAACATAGGGCAGGCAGGTTACAGGGAAACGCAGATGCCTTGTCCCGGGTACACTGTCTGGTGGGTATTCACCCCCTCAGGGTTGAACAAAGGGGGGAGGTATGTAGGAAGGTGCAAGGGGCCGTCATTGATGGAAGGTATGTGTCACCGAGATTCCATGGCCTTGGTGAGGTAAGAGCCGGTAGTTTTAAGTGTCAGCGGCAGCTAGTGCTGACTGACACAGTTATTTGTTAGTATGGATGTAAAGCCGATCCGGGCCGGCTCTTATTGGGAGTAGCCAAAGTGCTGGGTGGGTGGCTGCTTTCCACGCTCCAGGCCGGGTCTTTTTGGCCTATATAAAAAAAACAGCCAGCAATCTCAGCTGGGTATGGTTTATTCTCCAACTGACAGAGAAGCTGGGGAATCTCTGTGTTTTAGGACCTGTGAAGTTGTGCCGTGCTAAAGGGGTGAGAGCCGCCTGCCGGGAAACAGGCCCCTAAAGCCTGCTGTGGACTGCGGGTGGAAAACTGCTAATCAGGTGAAGATTTGTTCTATGGACATTTCATGGTGTGAACAAACATTAAGACTATGAATGGTCATTTTTGTTTTTCCTTATGTGTGAATAAACACCGAACTGTTTAAAGGGATTCTGTCACCTCGTTTTAGGTTATAGAGCTGCGGACATGCACGGCTAGATCGCCGCAATATACCCGTCCTATAGGGCTGTGTGCTTTTATTGTGCTTAAAAAATGATTTTAAAGATATATAAATGACCCTAGTAAGGTGCCCAAGGGGCTGTACTAACCTTCTTGGTGCCCAGCCATGCCCCCTGTGAAGGAGCCCAGCACCGCCTGCGTCCTCCGAATCTCCTCCTTGCTCACAGTTATATCGCCGTAATCTCGCGATGCGCAGTTCCTTCCCTGAGGCTGATGCCAGCATACGGAAGGAACACAATACCGGCACTGCGCATGAACGAGCACTCGCATCGCGAGATTATGGCAATCTAACTGTGAGCTAGGAGGAGATTCGGAGGACGCAGGCGGGCACCAAGAGGGTTAGTACAGCCCGAATCAATGGATGTCGTATATCTGGACATTTCCAAAGCATTTGACACTGTACCACATGAAAGGTTAGTATATAAAATGAGAATGCTCGGACTGGGAGAAAACATCTGTATGTGGGTGAGTAACTGGCTGAGGGATAGAAAACAGAGGGTGGTTATTAACGGTACACACTCAGATTGGGTCACTGTCACTAGTGGGGTACCTCAGGGGTCAGTACTGGTGGGGTCACTGTCACTAGTGGGGTACCTCAGGGGTCAGTATTGGAGGGGTCACTCACTAGTGGGGTACCACAGGGGTCAGTATTGGAGGGGTCACTCACTAGTGGGGTACCACAGGGGTCAGTATTGGAGGGGTCACTCACTAGTGGGGTACCACAGGGGTCAGTATTGGAGGGGTCACTCACTAGTGGGGTACCACAGGGGTCAGTATTGGAGGGGTCACTCACTAGTGGGGTACCACAGGGGTCAGTATTGGAGGGGTCACTGTCACTAGTGGGGTATCTCAGGGCTCAGTACTGGAGGGGTCACTCACTAGTGGGGTACCACAGGGGTCAGTATTGGGCCTTATTCTCTTCAATATATTTATTAACCCCTTCAGGACCCTGAGATTTTCCATTTTTGCATTTTCGTTTTTCACTCCCCGCCTTCCCATAGTCCTAACTTTTTTATTTTTCCGTTCACATAGCCTTATGAGGGCTTATTTTTTGCGGGACAAGTTGTACTTTCTAATGGCATTCATGGTTGCATACCATGTAGTAGGAAGCGGGAAAAAAATTCCAAATGAGGTAGAATTGTATTATGTTAAAAATATTTTTTATGACCATATTCTGACCCCTATAACTTTTTTGTAGTTATGTGTACGGGGCTGTGTGAGGGACGATCTGCTCTTTTCAGTGATACCAATTTGAAGTGTGTGCGACTTTACGGTAAGAGCAGTGAGACTATGGAGCTCTCTGCCTGAGGAGGTGGTGATGGTGAGTACAATAAAGGAATTCAGGAGGGGCCTGGATGTGTTTCTAGAGCGTAATAATATTACAGGCTATAGCTACTAGAGAGGGGTCGTTGATCCAGGGAGTTATTCTGATGCCCGATTGGAGTCGGGAAGGAATTTTTTTCCTCTAAGGGTACTTTTACACTAGCGACAGGACGGATCCGACAGGCTGTTCACCCTGTCGGATCCGTCCTGCCGCTATTTCGCCGTGCTGTCGGACCGCCGCTCCGTCCCCATTGACTATAATGGGGACGGGGGCAGAGCTCCGGTGCAGTACGGCAGTTCGCGGTGAAAGGCCACCGGACTAAACAGTCGGACATGCAGTACTTTTAGTCCGGCGGCCTTTCGCCGTTCACTGCCGTGCTGCACCGTAGCTCCGCCCCCGTCCCCATTATAGTCAATGGGGACGGAGCGACGGCACGGCGAAATAGCGACAGGATGGATCCGACAGGGTGAACAACATCCGTCCTGTCACTAGTGTGAAAGTAGTCTAAAGTGAGGAAAATTGGCTTCTACCTCACAGTTGTTTTTTTTGCCTTCCTCTGGATTAACTTGCAGGAGAACAGGCCGAACTGGATGGACAGAGGGCTTTTTTCAGCCTTATGTACTATGTTACTAAACCTGGCTTCTGCAAAGACTTGCCCAAGAATTCATGAAAGTCTCAGTCAAAGGTTTTTCCTGCTCAACACTGCCCAGGGCCACATGTACATGGCGGTCTTTGATGTAAAATATGATGTAAAAATAATCAAAAAATGGATCCTGAGCATCGGTTATGCACATATGAGCAATTTCTGTCAGAGATCTGTTATTTTAGACTGAAAAAAGTCCCTTTTCTTCAAGCTTCCAGTCATGTGGCAAAATTAATCCGTGACACTCAAAGAAACGCAAGTCAAGACTTGATTGTCAACCTTCTACTAAATAAGAAACATGGGCGCGGTAACAGGCTAGTCACCATGGCCCTCACATCAGCCACGGAGCTGCTCCATCATATACTACATGTATGTACTGTGTATGATGGAGCTGTACGTTCTGTGACTGGATATAATGTAAGTGTAGAGGATAGTTATAGTATACATTTCATCCCTCCTCCTGAGGCTAGTCACCATGGCCCTCACATCAGCCACGGAGCTGCTCCATCATATACTACATGTATGTAATGTGTATGATGGAGCTGTATGTTCTATGACTGGATATAATGTAAGTGTAGAGGATAGTTATAGTATACATTTCATCCCTCCTCCTGAGGCTAGTCACCACGGTCCTCACATCAGCCACAGAGCTGCTCCATCATTTACTGCATGTATGTAATGTGTATGATGGAGCTGTATGTTCTGTGACTGGATATAATGTAAGTGTAGAGGATAGTTATAGTATACATTTCATCCCTCCTCCTGAGGCTCGTCACCATGGCCCTCACATCAGCCACGGAGCTGCTCCATCATTTACTACATGTATGTACTGTGTATGATGGAGCTGTATGTTCTGTGACTGGATATAATGTAAGTGTAGAGGATAGTTATAGTATACATTTCATCCCTCCTCCTGAGGCTAGTCACCATGGCCCTCACATCAGCCACGGAGCTGCTCCATCATATACTACATGTATGTACTGTGTATGATGGAGCTGTATGTTCTGTGACTGGATATAATGTAAGTGTAGAGGATAGTTATAGTATACATTTCATCCTTCCTCCTGAGGCTAGTCACCACGGCCCTCACATCAGCCACGGAGCTGCTCCATCATATACTACATGTATATAATGTGTATGATGGAGCTGTATGTTCTGTGACTGGATATAATGTAAGTGTAGAGGATAGTTATAGTATACATTTCATCCCTCCTCCTGAGGCTAGTCACCACGGCCCTCACATCAGCCACGGAGCTGCTCCATCATATACTACATGTATGTAATGTGTATGATGGAGCTGTATGTTCTGTGACTGGATATAATGTAAGTGTAGAGGATAGTTATAGTATACATTTCATCCCTCCTCCTGAGGCTAGTCACCATGGCCCTCACATCAGCCACGGAGCTGCTCCATCATTTACTGCATGTATGTAATGTGTATGATGGAGCTGTATGTTCTGTGACTGGATATAATGTAAGTGTAGAGGATAGTTATAGTATACATTTCATCCTTCCTCCTGAGGCTAGTCACCACGGCCCTCACATCAGCCACGGAGCTGTTCCATCATATACTACATGTATGTACTGTGTATGATGGAGCTGTATGTTCTGTGACTGGATATAATGTAAGTGTAGAGGATAGTTATAGTATACATTTCATCCCTCCTCCTGAGGCTAGTCACCATGGCCCTCACATCAGCCACGGAGCTGCTCCATCATTTACTACATGTATGTAATGTGTATGATGGAGCTGTATGTTCTGTGACTGGATATAATGTAAGTGTAGAGGATAGTTATAGTATACATTTCATCCCTCCTCCTGAGGCTAGTCACCATGGTCCTCACATCAGCCACGCAGCTGCTCCATCATTTACTACATGTATGTAATGTGTATGATGGAGCTGTATGTTCTGTGACTGGATATAATGTAAGTGTAGAGGATAGTTATAGTATACATTTCATCCTTCCTCCTGAGGCTAGTCACCATGGCCCTCACATCAGCCACGCAGCTGCTCCATCATTTACTACATGTATGTAATGTGTATGATGGAGCTGTATGTTCTGTGACTGGATACAATGTATAGGTAGAGTATACAGTGAACTGCACTGTCACATACATGTTTTTCCGCACAGGGATCCCTAAGGAGATTCTCACGGACCAAGGTGCACCCTTTATGTCTAAGGTTATGAAAGAATAATGCAAATTGTTGAAAATCACACACAGTCGTAAATCTGTGTATCACCCCCAGACAGATGGGTTAGTCGAGAGATTCAACGAGACCCTGAAGCAGTTGTTCAAAAAAGTATCAGAAAAGGATAGTCGTGACTGGGATTCACCACTTCAGATAGGCTGCTCTAGTATGTGGTGATGCCATTCGGGCAGGGCCGGCGCCACCTGTAAGGCGACCTAGGCAGCCGCCTAAGGCGCAATTTAGCAGGGGGCGCCGGAACCGTGCGGTTTAAAAAAAATTAACTTTGGTTAAGTGGCCGGCGGCGCCCCTCATGCTGCGCCGCCGCTCTAGTAAGCAGGGCCAGCGCTTCCATAGAGTCCTTAGGGGCCCCCTGCGCCGGCCCACAACTTACTACTTTCACACTAGCGTTCGGGGCTCCGCTTGAAGGGTCTCACAAGCGGCCCCGAACGCATCCATCCAGCCCCAATGCATTCTGAGTGGATGCGGATCCGCTCAGAATGCATCAGTCTGGCAGCGTTCAGCCTCCGCTCCGTTCAGCAGGCGGACACCCGAACGCAGCTTGCAGCGTTTGGGTGTCCGCCTGGCCGTACGGAGGCAAACAGATCCGTCCAGACTTACAATGTAAGTCAATGGGGACGGATCCGTTTGAAGTTGACCAATATGGATCAATTTTCAAACGGATCCGTCCCCCATTGATTTTCAATGTAAAGTCTGGACGGATCCGTCTGAACAACTTTCACACTTAGAATTTTTTCTAAACTATAATGCAGACGGATCCATTCTGAACGGATCCAAACGTCTGCATTATAGGAGCGGATCCATCTGTGCAGACACCAGACGGATCCTCTCTGAACGCTAGTGTGAAAGTAGCCTAACTATAGGCAGGACACGTGTCACACGGAGATGAGCGCTTCCATTGTTGAAGCGCTCATCTCCAGTCATCTGTATCACCGTCCTCAGGACAGTGATACAGATGGCTGTGCAGCAGGGCAGGGGAGGGAGAGGTGTGTCCTATCAGTGTCACGGCGGACAGGATATAAGATACACAGAAAAACAAACAATTTTCTAGGCGAAAAGCTGGGGATCAAGGTCACCTCCTGACAAGTCCCTACCAGCTCTCCCTATACTGCTATGCCCACATTCAGACCCTAAAGGTGGGAATAATGTGTCCTCGTGCCTGGGCTGAAAATACCCTAAGATCCCTAAGATGGTGATAGGGGGATAGAGGCAGCCTGCTCCCTCAGAACCTGGAGGGGCAGGTGTCTCTCTAACAGCCTAGACAGCAAACCACAAGAGAATAGAAACCAGCTTATCTTTTGAGCAAGAACAGCCAATCCTTCCTTCCTTGTAAACACAGAGCCAGACAGAAGCTATAACCCGCACGGAACACTGGGAGTGGGTGCGATTTAAACTGAAACCAACGACCCCACCCAGTGCACCTGAAGGGAGGCGGATCTAGCTTGACTCCAAAACAAAAGGCTAGACACGTGCTGCTAATCTGGCAGACCTTCGCACATAACCTGAGCAGGGCATGACAATCAGAGGCCGGCGCAGGCTGCGCGATGGCGTAATCGTGCTGCCTGAGCCCTGAGCCGTACAGCGCGGGACACAGGCTGGAAGAGGAAGTATTGTTGTCAATACTGGTGGCTACTGGCACATGATGGGGGGCTCTGGCTACTAGCACATGATCGGGGGGGCTTATGGCTACTGGGACATGATAGGGATAGGGGGGCCCTATGGCTACTGGGACATGATAGGGGGGCCCTATGGCTACTGGCAAATGATAGGGGGGGCCCTATGGCTACTGACACATGATAGGGGGGGCCCTATGGCTACTGGCACATGATAGGGGGGCTCAGGCTACTGGCACATGATATAGGGGGGCTCTGGCTACTGGCACATGATATAGGGGGGCTCTGGCTACTGGCACATGATATAGGGGGGCTCTGGCTACTGGCACATGATATAGGGGTCTCTGGCTACTGGCACATGATGGGGGGGTCCTCTGGCTACTGGCACATGATATGGGGGGCTCTTGTTACTGACACATGATGGTGGGGGGGCTTTTATTACTGGCACATGATTGGGGGGCATCTATGAGGTGACATTTTACTGGCACATTATTGGGGGACATCTATGGGGCACTCATTACTGGCACATTGGGGGCACTTCTTACTGGCACATTATTGGTGACTCTATAGGGGCATCAACTGAGGCCACAAAGAACGGCTATTTTATATGGGGGCTCTGTATAGGGGCATTTTATACTGGGACACATTATGGTGGGTACTATGGGGAAGGTGGGAGAGGAGCACTATGGGGTCATCTACGGGGGGCACTGAGAAAGGGTATTTTATACTTACATATTATGGGGGACACTGAGGGCATCTACTGGGGCACTATATATGGGGCATTTTATACTGGTACATTATAAGGGGCACTAGGAGGGAGGGGGAGAGGAGCACTATGGGGACATTTACTGGGGGCACTATATAGGGGTATTTTATACTGGCACATTATGGGGGCACTATGGGGACATTAGCTCAACTGGGGGCATTACAAGGGGTATTTTGTGCACTGTCACATTATAAGGAGAATAATTTCTACTGGGGAGGGGGCATTATGGTGGGCTTTATTACTCCCCCATGGTATGACCCCCTAGTAGCAGCACCAGCCTCTCCCTGCTCTGCTATCCCTCTGCCCATTCTCCAAATCCTTATTATGAAATCTTTCTCATTAGGATAAAACACAACATCAGCTCCGCCGAGCCCCTGGCCAAAGTGTGGAAGTGGCGTCCGAGATCCCCAAGGGCCAAGTAACTGTAAGTTTTCATATGAAATATGTTTATGTTATACACATATAGCATCCACTGTGCCACACAATATACAATATACCGCTACACTGTGCCACACAATATACAGTATACCTCTACACTGTGCCCCACAATAAACAGTATACCTCTACACTGTGCCACACAATATACAGTATACCTCTACACTGTGCCCCACAATATACAGTATACCGCTACACTGTGCCCCACAATATACAGTATACCTCTACACTGTGCCACACAATATACAGTATACCACTACACTGTGCCCCACAATATACAGTATACCTCTACACTGTGCCACACAATATACAGTATACCTCTACACTGTGCCCCACAATATACAGTATACCTCTACACTGTGCCCCACAATATACAGTATACCGCTACACTGTGCCCCACAATATACAGTATACCGCTACACTGTGCCCCACAATATGAAGTATACCTCTACACTGTGCCCCACAATATACAGTATACCTCTACACTGTGCCACACAATATACAGTATACCTCTACACTGTGCCACACAATATGCAGTATACCTCTACACTGTGCCACACAATATACAGTATACCGCTACACTGTGCCGCACAATATGCAGTATACCTCTACACTGTGCCCCACAATATACAGTATACCGCTATACTGTGCCCCACAATATACAGTATACTGCTACACTGTGCCCCACAATATGCAGTATACCTCTACACTGTGCCACACAATATACAGTATACCTCTACACTGTGCCACTCAATGTACAGTATACCGCTACACTGTGCCCCACAATATACAGTATACCTCTACACTGTGCCCCACAATATACAGTATACCGCTATACTGTGCCACACAATATACAGTATACCGCTACACTGTGCCACACAATATGCAGTATACCTCTACACTGTGCCCCACAATGTACAGTATACCGCTACACTGTGCCCCACAATATACAGTTTCTTCTGTAAAAGTCATCAAGTGTCATGGGGGGAGGGGGGGGGGCCTTATTGTTTTTCGGGGCCAGGGTTGTTTCTTTAGCTATGGCTTAAGTTATGGTAGTTATTTTCCACCATTCTTAATAGGGGGCTTTATTGCAACATATAACTCTCTTAATTGAAATGCTGAGAAAGGGGTGGAACATACAGTGGGGGAAATAATTATTTGACCCCTCACTGATTTTGTAAGTTTGTCCAATGACAAAGAAATGAAAAGTCTCAGAACAGTATCATTTCAATGGTAGGTTTATTGTAACAGTGGCAGATAGCACATCAAATGGAAAATCGAAAAAATAACTTTAAATAAAAGATAGCAACTGATTTGCATTTCATTGAGTGAAATAAGTATTTGAACCCCTACCAACCATTAAGAGTTCTGGCTCCCACAGAGTGGTTAGACACTTCTACTCAATTAGTCACCCTCATTAAGGACACCTGTCTTAACTAGTCACCTGTATAAAAGACACCTGTCCACAGAATCAATCAATCAAGCAGACTCCAAACTCTCCAACATGGGAAAGACCAAAGAGCTGTCCAAGGATGTCAGAGACAAAATTGTAGACCTGCACAAGGCTGGAATGGGCTACAAAACCATTAGCAAGAAGCTGGGAGAGAAGGTGACAACTGTTGGTGCGATTGTTCGAAAATGGAAGGAGCACAAAATGACCATCAATCGACCTCGCTCTGGGGCTCCACGCAAGATCTCACCTCGTGGGGTGTCAATGGTTCTGAGAAAGGTGAAAAAGCATCCTAGAACTACACCGGAGGAGTTAGTTAATGACCTCAAATTAGCAGGGACCACAGTCACCAAGAAAACCATTGGAAACACATTACACCGCAATGGATTAAAATCCTGCAGGGCTCGCAAGGTCCCCCTGCTCAGGAAGGCACATGTGCAGGCCCGTCTGAAGTTTGCCAATGAACACCTGAATGATTCAGAGAGTGACTGGGAGAAGGTGCTGTGGTCTGATGAGACCAAAATAGAGCTCTTTGGCATTAACTCAACTCGCTGTGTTTGGAGGAAGAAAAATGCTGCCTATGACCCCCAAAACACCGTCCCCACCGTCAAGCATGGGGGTGGAAACATTTTGCTTTGGGGGTGTTTTTCTGCTAAGGGCACAGGACAACTTATTCGCATAAACGGGAAAATGGACGGAGCCATGTATCGTGAAATCCTGAGCGACAACCTCCTTCCCTCTGCCAGGAAACTGAAAATGGGTCGTGGATGGGTGTTCCAGCACGACAATGACCCAAAACATACAGCAAAGGCAACAAAGGAGTGGCTCAAGAAGAAGCACATTAAGGTCATGGAGTGGCCTAGTCAGTCTCCGGACCTTAATCCAATCGAAAACCTATGGAGGGAGCTCAAGCTCAGAGTTGCACAGAGACAGCCTCGAAACCTTGGGGATTTAGAGATGATCTGCAAAGAGGAGTGGACCAACATTCCTCCTAAAATGTGCGCAAACTTGGTCATCAATTACAAGAAACGTTTGACCTCTGTGCTTGCAAACCAGGGTTTTTCCACCAAGTATTAAGTCTTTTTTTGTTAGAGGGTTCAAATACTTATTTCACTCAATGAAATGCAAATCAGTTGCTATCTTTTATTTAAAGTTATTTTTTCGATTTTCCTTTTGATGTGCTATCTGCCACTGTTACAATAAACCTACCATTGAAATGATACTGTTCTGAGACTTTTCATTTCTTTGTCATTGGACAAACTTACAAAATCAGTGAGGGGTCAAATAATTATTTCCCCCACTGTATGTGATGTCATGATATGGGCAGATCATCTGATTCGGGTTACATGGAGCCCCTGCTACGTTTCAGAGGTTGATGGACGTGATCTGGAGACCCCACCGTGACTGCGCTGCAGCTTACCTGGACGATGTGGTCATGTTTTCATCTGATTGGAAAAGTCACCTCTGTATGGTACAGGCCTTGTTAGACTCTATTAGAGATGCGGGCCTGACCATAACCCCTGAGAAGTGGGCAGCGGGGCTAGAACAGGGGTGCAAAATGTTTTTTGGTCTGGGGGCCGCATTGTCACATTGCATTTCAAGGGGCCGCAAAAAAAAGTTAATCAGCGCTTGTTTGCATCAGCCTATTACACAGGCTAATGCTAAGTGTCTGGGGAGGAATGATCACCACCGCAGTCATTCCTCCCCATTCACTTCTATCGATTATCGGCAGCACATTCCTGATTACACGGGGAGATGTGCTGACGATAATTGTACGTCTTTCATCCTGATAAAATATGCAAATCATCCGACAAACGAGCGGTTCCTTGTTTATCGGCTGATCAGCGGCACGATTATACCGCCAGATATCAGGAATGATCGCTCCTACGAAGACTTGTCCCCAGTAATTGTCCTGAATATCGTGCCGTGTAACAGGGGCTTAGAGATTTCCTGGTAAAAGATAATTTTTAACCCATTCCTACAGCATGG
Organism: Bufo bufo; assembly: GCF_905171765.1. Classification (NCBI taxonomy): domain Eukaryota; kingdom Metazoa; phylum Chordata; class Amphibia; order Anura; family Bufonidae; genus Bufo; species Bufo bufo. The sequence goes on along the minus strand of NC_053391.1, from coordinate 695,293,647 downwards.
GCCTGACACAGAAGATTCATACTCTCCAGCTCCCTGCCGCCCCCGCTGTCTCCATCGTCTGGTTCCGGCGCTGTTTACATCCGGTTGGATATGGGCATAGTCACTTGTACCTCTCCAGCCAATGACTGGCTTCTGTGGTGATGTGGCCACGAGCAGCGTGTCACCGCTAAAGTCCGTCATTTGCTGGAGAGGTGCTCCGGGACCGGAGGATGGCGACCGCGAGAGCAGCACGGAGCAGGAAAGTGGGAATCTTCTGTGTCAGGGACTATGCTGCAGGAACTGGTTAAACATCATTTTAACTGGGAAACCCCTTTAAGTGGCGACGTTTCCTTCTTGCCTCCTGTTCACTAATGAGCGCTTTACTTCACTGCAGAGGACGGCGATCAGCGGTTATTACCGCCTCCTGCACCCCCAGATATACTGCAGGTGACCCGCAATAACCAGTAAGCACTTTCCCTGGAGGCTCACGCACACGGCCAATGTTCTAGTCCACATCTGAGACACATTTGTTTATGTGGCTTAGATGTGGACCCATTCACTTCAACGGGGCCACAAAAGATGTGGACAGAACTCCATGTGCAGACCGCATCCGTTACTCCATTCTGCAAAATGTAGAACACACATGGCTGGTGTCCTGCGGACCAAAAGAAGAGGTAGGTGTGTATGAGGCCTTACTAGCCGGGAAAGCACTTACTGGTTAACCCTTTAATGACCAGGCCTGAAAAGGCTTTAATGACCAGTCACTTTTTTGTGATTTAGCGCACGTGGTTCAAACACTTTTGTATCTTTTTATTACATAACACAGGGCTTTTTAATATATTTTTTTATGGGGAAATTGTACAATTTTCTTTAAAGGGAGTCTGTCACCAGAATTTCACTTTTTTAACCCTTCCCACAGCTCCCTAGCATGCTTACAGTTAATAAAAGCGTTACCTCTGGCATCAATCCTGGACTTATAGAACCCTCCAAAACGATCTTTATAAGATATGAAAATGAGGGCTCGCAAGTGCCCAGGGCGGCGTTACTCTCTTAGGTGCCCTGCTTGCTCAGCCTTTTCATTGCGTCCCCCCGCCCCTTCCTACCCTCCGCCCGCCCATCCTTTCCCTCTGACCGCCTTTGTACTAACTTGTTATTCTGCCGATATCCCGCGCCTGCACACTCATTCCTTTGGCCGGCGCATGCGCACTGCAATGCCCATTCCTTGTACGGCATCACAGTAACTATTGCGCATGCGCCGGCTAACGACGCGAAAACACAACAAAGGAGGCGGTCCATCGGCGTCGTTAGCCGGCGCAATCGCAATAGTTACTGTGATGCCGTACAAGGAATGGGCATTGCAGTGCGCATGCGCCGGCCAAAGGAATGAGTGTGCAGGCGCGGGATATCGGCAGAATAACAAGTTAGTACAAAGGCGGTCAGAGGGAAAGGATGGGCGGGCGGAGGGTAGGAAGGGGCAGGGGGACGCAATGAAAAGGCTGAGCAAGCAGGGCACCTAAGAGAGTAACGCCGCCCCGGGCACTTGCGAGCCCTCATTTGCATATCTTATAAAGATCGTTTTTGAGGGTTCTATAAGTCCAGGATTGATGCCAGAGGTAACGCTTTTATTAACTGTAAGCATGCTAGGGAGCTGTGGGAAGGGTTAAAAAAGTGAAATGCTGGTGACAGACTCCCTTTAATGTAATTTTTATTCAAACTATAGCTCATTATTTAAATATGCAAATTATTATAATTAGTTCCCTATATGTGTTGGATCGTTTTATTATACAGTATGTATAGTTTCACATGAATGTGGTGATAATTGTAATGGTTTTGGTCGGTGTGTTTTTTTTTCTTCTTTTATATATTTTACTATTTTTTATTTATTTTTTTCCTTATTTTTTTAAATATATTTCTGCTACAGAAAGACCTTTGGGGGACACAAACTTTTTTATTTTGCACATTTTCCTTTTATTTGTATTTTATTTATTTTGTATTTTTAAACCGCAGGTTGTGCCCCCCGGTCTAGAGGAAGGGAAATACCTTCCCCAGGTCAATAAAGTGGAGGCAATACAGAACTGGCCTAAGCCCGTAAAGAAAAAGCCGGTCAGGGCCATTCTGGGCATCACTGGGCACCACCGTCGGTTTGTACAAATTTTACCTCGACCGCAGCACCATTGAGAGACTTAATGAAAGGCCCTCAGTCAGTAATGGCGCAGTGGACCCCAGAGGCCGAGAAGGCTTTTCAGAGCCTAAACTCTGTCACAACTCCATTAGTAAATGTGCCCCAATGTGTTGCTACGTACAATCCAGTTCTGGTTTTTATGGACGCCAGTCCAGGAATTGTTTTCCTTATAAATAGGCAACAGCTTCTGTCCCTACAGACTTAGGACTCGGGCACACGAGCGCATTTTGTTTCCATGTCCAATACGTTTTTTTTTTTAAGCCTGTATGTGAAACCATTCACTTCAATGGGGCTGCAAAAAAAAAAAACGGAAATGACTCTGTGTGTATTCCGTTTCCATATGTCCGCATGTCCCTTCCGCAAAAAAAAATGGAACAAGTCCTATTATTGTCGGCATAACGGTCAAGGACAGGACTGTTCTGGCCAAGCTGTTACGTACCATAAAATGCGGAATGCACACGGACATCATCCATATTTTTGCGGATTCACATTTTGTGGGCCACAAAATACATACGGTCGTGTGCATGAGCCCTTATTTTCTGGCTACTGAGGAGGGGGCTGGAGCCCAGAAACACGTAGAGCTGAACTGCATTTTATTAAGCAAGAGCCCGAACTTCTGAGAAAAATCGTATTTCTCTTATCAAGAAAAACATTACGCTGCCACCACCAACAAGCGCACTCTCCACGGACTGTACAACTACCCGCAATATAGCACCGCGCAGATGGAAGAGCGCACGGCGCATGTACGCGGCCCCATCCGCAGCGGAGAAGTTGTATTTAAACACAAGCGCTCCAATCCGCAGGTGGGCAGCAGCGCACAGGACGTAAAGCGCGGTGAGGTATAGCCGTACCTGCCGCATGTATTCAGGAAGATTATCTATCCGACACTACGGAGCGATCAGAGCGCGGCTATTGTATTATGTTACTATACGGGGGATTCTCTTGCTTTTTTATGATTTTATGGACCCGCAGCACAAAACTTACACATTTCTGGACTGGACAGTAAATTGTGTTTTACACTTGTATTAGACGCTTCCTGCACCGCATTCTGCTCATGTATTTATTGTACTTTATAAAGAAATATTCCTAATATGTTCCTTGAGACACTGACTAAATAGTATTCACACTTTATAGGGTTAATATCAGCAGAACTAAAAGTGTAAAAGGGGTGGTTTCTCCTCCTCTGCACTCGGCCTTTCCTCTTCTCCGGAGATCTGGTTCTTCTACAAGCTGTGTACGGCTTTCAGGTAAGACATTCATCTCTTATATTCAGGGTCTCTTGTGTTATGGTGGGGGTCTCACACTGCTCCCTGATATGAGGGGGTCACAGACTTCCAGGAAGATCCACTTCTAGGTCAGGGAGTTAATACTGAAGAAGAAAATCCGGGGTGTGACACAGAGGACAAACTGCGGTATATACTCAGGGCCGTCTTTAACCACCTCAGCCCCCCTAGCTTAAACACCCTTAATGACCAGGCCACTTTTTACACTTCTGACCTACACTACTTTCACCGTTTATTGCTCGGTCATGCAACTTACCACCCAAATGAATTTTACCTCCTTTTCTTCTCACTAATTGAGCTTTCATTTGGTGGTATTTCATTGCTGCTGACATTTTTACTTTTTTTGTTATTAATCGAAATTTAACGATTTTTTTGCAAAAAAATGACATTTTTCACTTTCAGTTGTAAAATTTTGCAAAAAAAACAACATCCATATATAAATTTTGCTCTAAATTTATTGTTCTACATGTCTTTGATAAGAAAAAAATGGTTTGGGTAAAAGTTATAGCATTTACAAACTATGGTACAAAAATGTGAATTTCCGCTTATTGAAGCAGCTCTGACTTTCTGAGCACCTGTCATGTTTCCTGAGGTTCTACAATACCCAGACAGTACAAACACCCCACAAATGACCCCATTTCGGAAAGTAGACACCCTAAGGTATTCGCTGATGGGCATAGTGAGTTCATAGAACTTTTTATTTTTTGTCACAAGTTAGCGGAAAATGATGATTTATTTATTTTTTTCTTACAAAGTCTCATATTCCACTAACTTGTGACAAAAAATAAAAAGTTCTATGAACTCACTATGCCCATCAGCGAATACCTTGGGGTGTCTTCTTTCCAAAATGGGGTCACTTGTGGGGTAGTTATACTGCCCTGGCATTCTAGGGGCCCAAATGTGTGGTAAGGAGTTTGGAATCAAAATCTGTAAAAAATGGCCGGTGAAATCCGAAAGGTGCTCTTTGGAATGTGGGCCCCTTTGCCCACCTAGGCTGCAAAAAAGTGTCACACATGTGGTATCTCCGTACTCAGGAGAAGTTGGGGAATGTGTTTTGGGGTGTCATTATACATATAGCCATGCTGGGTGAGAGAAATATCTTGGTCAAATGCCAACTTTGTATAAAAAAATGGGAAAAGTTGTCTTTTGCCAAGATATTTCTCTCACCCAGCATGGGTATATGTAAAATGACACCCCAAACCACATTGCCTAACTTCTCCTGAGTACGGCGATACCACATGTGTGACACTTTTTTGCAGCCTAGGTGGGCAAAGGGGCCCACATTCCAAAGAGCACCTTTCGGATTTCACCGGCCATTTTTTACAGATTTTGATTTCAAACTCCTTACCACACATTTGGGCCCCTAGAATGCCAGGGCAGTATAACTACCCCACAAGTGACCCCATTTTGGAAAGAAGACACCCCAAGGTATTCGCTGATGGGCATAGTGAGTTCATGGAAGTTTTTATTTTTTGTCACAAGTTAGTGGAATATGAGACTTTGTAAGAAAAAAAAATAAAATAAAAATCATCATTTTCCGCTAACTTGTGACAAAAAATAATAAATTCTAGGAACTCACCATGCCCCTCACGGAATACCTTGGGGTGTCTTCTTTCCAAAATGGGGTCACTTGTGGGGTAGTTATACTGCCCTGGCATTCTAGGGGCCCAAATGTGTGGTAAGGAGTTTGAAATCAAAATCTGCAAAAAATGGCCGGTGAAATCCGAAAGGTGCTCTTTGGAATGTGGGCCCCTTTGCCCACCTAGGCTGCAAAAAAGTGTCACACATGTGGTATCTCCGTACTCAGGAGAAGTTAGGCAATGTGGTTTGGGGTGTCATTTTACATATACCCATGCTGGGTGAGAGAAATATCTTGGCAAAAGACAACTTTTCCCATTTTTTTATACAAAGTTGGCATTTGACCAAGATATTTCTCTCACCCAGCATGGCTATATGTATAATGACACCCCAAAACACATTCCCCAACTTCTCCTGAGTACGGAGATACCACATGTGTGACACTTTTTTGCAGCCTAGATGCGCAAAGGGCCCCACATTCCTTTTAGGAGGGCATTTTTAGACATTTGGATACCAGACTTCTTCTCACGCTTTGGGGCCCCTAAAATGCCAGGGCAGTATAAATACCCCACATGTGACCCCATTTTGGAAAGAAGACACCCCAAGGTATTCAATGAGGGGCATGGCGAGTTCCTAAAATTTTTATTTTTTTGGCACAAGTTAGCGGAAATTGATTTTTTTTTTTTGTTTTTTCGCACAAAGTCTCCCTTTCCGCTAACTTGGGACAAAAATTTCAATCTTTCATGGACTCAATATGCCCCTCAGCGAAAACCTTGGGGTGTCTTCTTTCCAAAATGGTGTTATTTGTGGGGTGTTTGTACTGCTCTGGCATTTGAGGGTCTCCGCAATCATTACATGTATGGCCAGCATTAGGAGTTTCTGCTATTCTCCTTATATTGAGCATACGGGTAATGAGATTTTTTTTTTTCGTTCAGCCTCTGGGCTGAAAGAAAAAATGAACGGCACAGATTTCTTCATTCCCATCGATCAATGTGGATGAAAAAATCTCTGCCAAAAAAAAAAAATGGAGGGGAAAGGCGTCTGCCAGGACATAGGAGCTCCGCCCAACATCCATACCCACTTAGCTCGTATGCCCTGGCAAACCCGATTTCTCCATTCACATCAATCGATGTGGATAAATAAATCATTGCCTGGATTTTTTATTTTTTTTTATATACAAAGTGTTTGCCAAAGTATATGAACACCGCCGCCTCCACAGCTCATATGCCTCGGCAAACGTATCTTTTACTGCAGAGGAGAAATCTCGTCTTGCAGCGCCGCATACACCGACTTGTGTGTAATCTGACAGCAGCGCAATGCTTCTGTCCGAATGCACATCAGTGCTGCAGCTAGTCGATCGGTTGGTCCACCTGGAAGGTAAAAAAAACAAAACAAAAAAGAAAAAACCAGTCCGCAACGCAATAAATTTATTAACTTTATAATAACTTTTGAACATAACATATAAACTTTATTGAACTGAACGTTAACTTTTATACTTACCGGTGATTTTTTATTTATTTTTTTACCTTTATAGAACAAACCTCTCCTTCCCCATGGGACAATGTGCAAAGCGCAAATCGCCCAAAGATGTGGCGAAGTACGTTATGCACTTTATCCCAGGTGAAAGGAGAGGTTTGCAGCAGCTGTGAGAGAAAGGGCCCTAATAGCCCTGTGTGCCTGTCCTGTGAGATGCAATCCCTATGCTAAGTGTACCTGTGTGTGGTACTTCCGGAAACACTCCCCTAAGCATAGGGCAGAGTGGTCAGGACAGTCAGGACAGAAATAGCGGGTGTCACGCCTTATTCCACTCCTGCTACAGACACAACATTTTTTTCGGGGTGACGGTTGGGTTGAGGTACCAGCAACGACACTGGGGAAATGTCGCTCGTGTAGACGGCTAACTACACTGGTGGTTGGGGCCACGGAACCTCCTGGATACAGGAGGTTCTCGATGATCTCTTCCTGAAATTTGAGGAAGGATCCCGTTCTCCCAGCCTTACTGTAGAGAACAAAACTATTATACAGAGCCAATTGAATTAAATATACAGACACCTTCTTATACCAGCGTCTGGTGCGTCGGGAAACTAAATAGGGAGCCAACATCTGGTCATTGAAGTCCACACCCACCATGAGCGCATTATACTCGTGGACACAGAGGGGCTTTTCAATGACACGGGTTGCCCTTTCAATTTGGATTGTCGTGTCTGCGTGAATGGAGGAGAGCATGTAAACGTCACGCTTGTCTCTCCATTTCACCGCGAGCAGTTCTTCGTTACACAAGGCAGCCCTCTCCCCCCTTGCAAGACGGGTGGTAACGAGCCGTTGGGGGAAGCCCGCGCGACTAGTTCGCGCGGTGCCACAGGCGCCAATCTGTTCTAGAAACAAATGCCTAAGGAGGGCCACACTTGTGTAAAAATTGTCCACATAAAGATGGTACCCCTTGCCGAATAAGGGTGACACCAAGTCCCAGACTGTCTTCCCACTGCTCCCCAGGTAGTCAGGGCAACCGAACGGCTCCAGGGTCTGATCTTTTCCCTCATAGACACGAAATTTGTGGGTATAGCCTGTGGCCCTTTCACAGAGCTTATACAATTTGACCCCATACCGGGCACGCTTGCTTGGGATGTATTGTTGAAGCCAAGGCGCCCGGTAAAATGTATTAGGGACTCGTCTACGCAGATGTTTTGCTCTGGGGTATACAAATCTGCAAATTTCTGGTTGAAATGGTCTATGAGGGGCCGAATTTTGTGGAGCCGGTCAAAAGCTGGGTGGCCTCTGGGACGGGAGGTGGTATTGTCGCTAAAATGCAGGAAACGCAGGATGGTCTCAAATCGTGTCCTGGACATAGCAGTAGAGAACATGGGCATGTGATGAATTGGGTTCGTGGACCAATATGACCGCAATTCATGCTTTTTAGTTAGACCCATGTTGAGGAGAAGGCCCAGAAAAATTTAAAATTCGGAAACTTGGACTGGTTTCCACCGGAAAGGCTGGGCATAATAGCTTCCCGGGTTGGCGGTTATAAATTGTGTGGCATACCGATTTTTTTCTGCCACGACTGAGTCCAAGAGCTCCGCAGTCAAGAACAGCTCAAAAAATCCCAGGGCCGAACCGATCTGAGCTGTCTCAACCCGAACTCCAGACTGGGCGGTGAAAGGGGGAACTAATGGTGCGGCTGAAGTTGGGGACTGCCAATCAGGGTTTGCCAGCACCTCAGGGACTCGAGGGGGTCTACGGGCCCGTCTTTGCGGTGGCTGCGACGGGGTAACTACTGCACGTGCCACCGTCCGTACCAGCTTCAACTGCCCTTCTGGTGCTCGCTACTTCACCATGTTGTACGGCAGTGCTGGTACTAGGTCCAGGGAGGGCTGCGCTGCTGGTGTATGCCTCACCACGTGATCCGACAGCGCCAGCCCCACTCTGCTGCTCTTGAAGCGGATCCTGCATAACCTGTGGTCTAGCGACACGGGGCCGGGTACGCCTGGTGCTGCCAGGGACCTCAACCTCCTCGTCCGAACTTTGGGTCAGAGAGCCACTGCTTTCTATAGGTTCATATTCTGACCCGCTAGATTCGTCAGATGAGGGTTCCCATTCCTCATCCAACTGGGTCAGAATCCTGTAGGCCTCTTCAGAAGAATACCCCCTGTTTGACATTTGGGCAACTAAATTTAGGGGTATTCCCTGAGACTACCCAAGAAAAAAAGCAAGCCTGTCTTACAAAGGGGAGGCTAGCGAAGTACCGGAGGCCGCTGCGGTTGATAAAAAATATCAAAACTGATTTTTTTTATCGCCGCAGTGCGTGTAAAGTGAATGTGCAGTGATCAAAAAAAATTATTTTTTTGTCACTGCGGTGGGGCGGGCGTGAGTGAACGCACGTGTGGGCGACCGATCAGGCCTGATCGGGCAAACACTGCGTTTTGGGTGGAGGGCGAGCTAAGGTGACACTAATACTATTATAGATCTGACTGTGATCAGTTTTGATCACTTACAGATACTATAAAAGTACAAATGCTGATTAGCGATACGGTAATCAGCGAATCAGTGATTGCGGTGCGGTGGGCTGGGCGCTAACTGACGCTAACTACCTAACCAAGGGGCCTAAACTATCCTAAAACCTAACAGCCAATACTATTGAAAAAAAAAAGTGACAGTTTACACTGATCACTTTTTGTATTTCACTAAGTGATTAACAGGGGGCGATGAAGGGGTTAATTTGGATGATGGGGGTGATGGAAGGTGATCTGGGGCTAAGGGTAGTGTTTGGTGGGTACTCACAGTTCAGTCTGCTCCTCTGCTGGATCCAACCGACGAAAAGGACCAGCAGAGGAGCAGAGAAGCCATTTAACACCTTATATTTACTAATATGATCTGTTATATGGCTTCTGATTCGGTTTTTTAAAAATCAGCAACCTGCCAGCAACGATCATTGGCTGGCAGGTTGCTGATGCAATACTCCTCGAACTTTTGCCGGCCTGCGATGCGCATGCGCAGGCCGGCTGTGACCAAAATCTCGCGAGAGGACGCGCCGGCGCGTCCAGGAGGAATTAATCAACCACCTCCAGGACGCGTCGCTGCATTCGGCGGTCCGGAGGTGGTTAATATTGATTGGACCCTGGGCAAGAATTTACTTGGGCCCCCTGGATCCCGCCCCCCCCCCCCCCCACACTTTGCTGTACTTGCTATACAGCAGCACTTACCTGTCACGTCCAGGGCCTCCAGGTGACGTCTCCTCTCTCTCATCATCTTCTCCACTCGGTCTGGACAACTTCTTTCAGCCGCCTCGTCTCTGCAGAGTGTGACACACAGACATCTTAGCTTCCTCACTTTCTATCATTATCCCCCAACTGGAGTCCCCACAGTGTTATCCTGCTGCTTGCTGTGCCCCCCCACCCCCCAGGGGTGTAGCTATAGGGGGTGCAGAGGTAGCAGTCGCTATGGGGCCCAGGAGCATGAAGGGGCCCAAAGACACTTGTGCCGCATAAGAAGACACACAAAGCACCGAGGGAAGGGGGGTCCAAGCTGAACTCTTGCACCGGAGACCATGAGCCTTTAGTTACGCCCCTGCCCCCCCCCCCCAATACCCCCAAATACTATCCTGAAGAAACATTACTGCCCCCATAGTAATAGTGCTCCTCATAGTCCCACCAATAGTAATTCCCTTCTAGAATGCCCTCATTAGTAACACTGCCCCAACCGTGATAATGCTCCTCAACAATGCCCCCATTATTAGAAGAGCCCTCCCATATTAATAATACCCTCACAGAGTCCCCAGTATAAATAAGGCCCCCTATTGTTCCCCCAGTGGTAATAAAGCTCCCTACAGACCCCTCAGTAGTAATAAGGCCCCCATAGTGCTCTTAGTAGAAATAAGGCGGATCTATAAGACCCTCCTATAGAGCCCCCAGTAGTAAAAAGACCACCTATAATGTCCCCTGGATCTGCAGTGCCCCCTGCAGTTATAATCCTCCCTCCACCATACAGTCCCATGTAAATAACATCACCTCCTCCCCAGCCGCCTCCAACGCACAGTCCCATGTAAACATCACCCCCTAAGGCTACTTTCACACTTGCGTTCGTGCGGATCTGTCCTGTACTTGTACAGGACGGATCCGCACCGATAATACAAACGAATGCATCCGTTCGGGAGCGATTCGTTTGTATTAGATTTAGATTTGAATTTCTAAGTCCCAATACAGATCCGTCCTGACTTACATGGAAAGTCAATGGGGGACGGATCAGTTTACAATTGCACCATTTTGTGTCAATGCAAAGGGATCCGTCCCCATTTACTTACATTGTAAGTCAGGACGGATCCGTTTGGCTCCGCAAGGCCATGCGGACACAAAAAAGCTGCTTGCAGCATTTTGGGGTCCGCCTCCAAAACGGAACGGGGGGCCGTACGGAGCCGAACGAATGCATTCTGAATGGATCCACATCCATTCAGAATGCATTGGGGTTAAACTGATGCATTTGGGGCTGCTTGTGAGAGCCCTGAAACGGATCTCACAAGCGGATCCCCAAACGCAAGTGTGAACGTAGCCTAAACATTAAGTCCCATGTACATAAACATCATTCCCCCCCACCATCCACTTTCAACATACAGTCTAGGGATCGACCGATTATCGGTTTTACCGATATTATCGGCTGATATTCAGGATTTTGCCCGTTATCGGTATCGGCATCTATTTTGCCGATATTCCGATAACGTATGGGGAACAAGGATCGGGCTGCTCTCAGCGCTCTCCGTGTTCCCTCAGCAGCACAGGGGAGATGGAAGCAGTGTCTCCTCCCCCTGTGCTGCCGCTGCCAGTGAGAGGAAGGAGGACAAGAGGAGGGGCGGGGCTGTGGCTGCTGCGCCACCAATGAAGAGAAATCTCTCATTCATTCATATACAGGAGGCGGGAGCTGGCTGCAGAATCACATAGCCGGCTCCCGACCTCCATGTGCGGTAGCTGCGATCTGCGGTAGTTAACCCCTCAGGTGCTGCGGATCGCAGCTACCGCTCATAGAGGTCGGGAGCCGGCTATGTGATTCTGCAGCCAGCTCCCGCCTCCTGTATATGAATGATTGAGAGATTTCTCTTCATTGGTGGCGCAGTGCGCCCCCCCCCAAGCCCCCCAGTATTAATCATTGGTGGCGCAGTGCGCCCCCCCCACCCCCCAGTATTAATCATTGGTGGCAGTGGCCACAGGATCCCCTCTCCACTGCTCCTCCGATCGGAGCCCCAGCAGTGTAATCCTGGGGCTCCGATCGGTTACCATGGCAGCCAGGATGCTATTGAAGCCCTGGCTGCCATGGTAAGCTCCATGCTGCTGTGTGCACAGAGCAGCAGGGACAGTGTGAGATCCTATTCACCCTGATAGAGATCTATCAGGGTGAATAGGACAAGGGTTCTAGTCCCTAAGGGGGCTAAAAGTTAGTAAAAAATTAATAAATAAACATCAAAATATTAAGTATAAATGAAAGAAAGATTTTAAAAAAATATATAAAAATACACGTTAACAATAAACATATTAATTTACAGCAGATTTGTGTAGGGATTTATTTTTTTTCAAAAATGAAAATTACCAGAATGTCGGTATAAATTATCGTCTATCGGCCTGAAAGTTCACAAATTATCGGTATCGGCCCTAAAAAATCAATATCGGTCGATCCCTAATACAGTGTCACAGCCAGACAGCTGAGAAGCTCTGACAGGAGCTTTCCAGATCCTCCTCCTTGAATTTCCTTGTTTTGGTTTAGTTCCTCATCTCGTTAGTCTATCTCAGCTCTCATGCAGTTGGACTGATTGCTGCCCTTTAAGTTCCTCCCCATAATACAGTAGTGTGCGGCTTATACAACTTCCTGGAGTGTGTGTGTGCATGCTGTTTCTATTTCCCAGTCCTCTGCAAGATAAGTGCTGTTCCTTTATTTGTTATTTTCTGTCTGCTGGATTTTAGGAGACCCTGACTCCCTCCGTGTCTAGTGTAGGGAGTCGGTGGTCGTGTCCCCTCACTATTGTAGGGTATTCAGGTATTAGATAGCCGAGGTACGTGACTATGCGCCCATCCACCTTTGGGGTGTTCGCATAGGCTGAGCAGTGAGGGAAAGTTGCAGGTCTCATGCAGGGGTCTCCCTTTTGTTCCTTAGTTGTGGATCCAGTGAGTCATTGATTGTATTACATTGTCTTGTTTCCTGTACACCATCCGTGACATACAGTCCCATGTAAATAACATTACTCCCTCTCCCAGCCACCTCAAGCACACAGTTCCATGTCAATAACATCCCTCCCTTCAGCCCTAACATACATCCTAGTTAAATAACTACAACTCCCAGCATTGCTCTGCCTCTCCCTTCACTTACCTCTCCAGTGCTCATATACAGACATCAGCATTAGGCTCCTTCTCCTCTTCACTCCGGTCCAATCCTGCACTGGTCACATGATGGTGACATCATCCAGGTCATCCTATCACAGCCTGTTTTGCTGATCACATGACCTGTGATGTCACCACAGGTCCTTCACCTCTTCCCATTGTACGGCAATACATTCTGTACTGCAATACATTATGTGGCAATACATTGTACGGCAATACATTCTGTGTACGACAATACAGTTGTATCTAGCAGGCAGGCAGGACATTTGGGGCCTGGGACAAAACATCAGGGGCCCAGGCCCCGAATGTTTTAACCTAGCGACGCAGTCACTAGTCAATGGGAGTCGGGAAACGGAGCTCCCTTGAGCCCCCAGGAGCAACTGGGCCCGGGGCAGCTGCCCCTTTTGCCCTGCGGCAAAGACGGCCCTGTATATACTGTAACTATACAGACGGTCATATACCTGACCACATACCGTCCACAGAAAGGACAAGCTGCGGTATATACTGTAACTATACAGCCGGTCATATACCTGACCACATACCGTCCAAAACAGAGGACGAGCTGCGGTTATATACAGTAGCTATACAGCCATACACCTGACCACATACCGTCCACATATAGCACGAGCTGCAGCTATATACTGTAACTATACAGGCATGAACCTGACCACATACCATCCACACATAGAACAAGCTGTGATAATAGACTGTAACTATACAGCCGGTCATATATCTGACCACATACAGTCCACACACAGGACAAGCTGCAGTTATATACTGTAACTATACAGCCATATACCTGACCACATACAGTCCACACACAGGACAAACTGCGGTTATATACTGTAACTATACAGCCAGTCATATACCTGACCACATACCGTCCACACACAGGACAAGCTGCGGTTATATACTGTAACTATACAGCCAGTCATATACCTGACCACATACCGCCCACACACAGCACAAGCTGCGGTTATATACTGTAACTATACAGCCATATACCTGACCACATACTGTCCACACACAGGACAAGCTGCAGTTATATACTATAACTATACAGCCAGTCATATACCTGACCACATACCGTCCACACACAGGACAAGCTGCGGTTATATACTGTAACTATACAGCCAGTCATATACCTGACCACATACTGCCCACACATAAGACAAGCTGCGGTTATATACTGTAACCATACAGCCAGTCATATACCTGACCACTTACTGTCCACACACAGGACAAGCTGCGGTTATATACTATAACTATACAGCCAGTCATATACCTGACCACATACTGCCCACACATAGGACAAGCTGCGGTTATATACTGTAACTATACAGCCATATACCTGACCACATACCGTCTATACACAGGACAAGCTGCGGTTATATACTGTAACTATACAGCCAGTCATATACCTGACCACATACCGTCCACACACAGGACAAGCTGTGGTTATATACTGTAACTATACAGCCAGCCATATACCTGACCACATACCGTCCACACACAGGACAATCTGCGGTTATATACTGTAACTATACAGCCAGTCATATACCTGACCACATACAGTCCACACACAGGACAAGCTGCGGTTATATACTGTAACTATACAGCCAGTCATATACCTGACCACATACCGTCCACACACAGGACAAGCTGCGGTTATATACTGTAGCTATACAGCCATATACCTGACCACATACTGTCCACACACAGGACAAGCTGCGGTTATATACTGTAACTATACAGCCAGTCATATACCTGACCACATACCGTCCACACATAGGACAAGCTGCAGTTATATACTGTAACTATACAGCCAGTCATATACCTGACCACATACCATCCACACACAGAACAAGCTGCGGTTATATACTGTAACTATACAGCCATATACCTGACCACATACCATCCACACACAGGACAAGCTGTGGTTATATACTGTAACTATACAGCCATATACCTGACCACATACCGTCCACACACAGGACAAGCTGTGGTTATATACTGTAACTATACAGTCATATACCTGACCACATACCATCCACACACAGGACAAGCTACGGTTATATACTGTAACTATACAGCCAGTCATATACCTGACCACATACCATCCACACACAGGACAAGCTGCGGTTATATACTGTAACTATACAGCCAGTCATATACCTGACCACCTACCACACACAGGACAAGCTGCGGTTATATACTGTAACTATACAGCCAGTCATATACCTGACCACATACCATCCACACACAGGACAAGCTGCGGTTATATACTGTAACTATACAGCCAGTCATATACCTGACCACCTACCGTCCACACACAGGACAAGCTGCGGTTATATACTGTAACTATACAGCCAGTCATATACCTGACCACATGCCGTCCACACACAGGACAAGCTGCGGTTATATACTGTAACTATACAGCCAGTCATATACCTGACCACATACAGTCCACACACAGGACAAGCTGAGGACAAGCTGCGGTTATATACTGTAACTATACAGCCAGTCATATACCTGACCACATACAGTCCACACACAGGACAAGCTGCGGTTATATACTGTAACTATACAGCCAGTCATATACCTGACCACATACCGTCCACACACAGGACCAGCTAGTGGCAGGCGCAGCATGTGGCAGGCACAGCACTATGAAGTGCCTTTTGTGCTGTGGCATTAGAAGAATTTTGATATCTCTGACTTGTAGTCTAACCAGACTGTCTATTAGGGTCTATTCACACGTCCGTGTGTGTTTTGCGGATCCGTGGATCCACAAAACACGGATACCAGCAATGTGCATTCCGCTTTTTGCGGACCGCACATCGCCGGCACTTAATGGAAAATGCCTATTCTTTTTTTTCTTTTTTTTATAAATATATTTTATTTTACAAATAGTAGATCTACAGTATTCCATTTTGGTATCACAAAACATTAATACAGTAGTACATAGTGTCATCATATACTAAGATTTTTAACCCCCCCTTCCCTCCCTCCAACCCCCTTTTTTCCGCGGAGCTACTGTCTTTACGCCTAGTATTGTCGTTTCAAGTTGCCCCATATCCGCATCCAAGTTGCCTTTTTTCCTGCTGTTTGGGCAAGGATGCATTCATATTGCTTAACCCTGTTCATCCGTTCCATCCACTCCTGAAAATTTGGGTATTCCGAAGTGCCCCAATACTTAACAATTAATATTTTGGCCAGTGCAATACCCCGAAGCCAGAGTGTCTGCTCAGTTTTATTTTGGTCAATCTCTGGGAATGCACCCAGGATAGCATAATTAATGCAAGCCTCATATTTCATGGGGGAACTATCCCGCAATTTCCAAAATATTTTAGTCCAGTACTCTTTTATCCCTGGGCATTCCCAAAGTAGATGTATAAAGTCTCCTCTATCTTTATTACATTTATAACAGTTCTGTTTCCTATCGTTGTAGATGGTATGTAAAAAGGCTGGTGTATAATAGAGACGGAGTATAATTTTCAAAAACATCCATGCATGGGCAGCGGAGACCGTCGATCTTTTAATATTTCTGTACACCGCGTTCCACGGGATAGGTTCCCCATTCTGCAGGTCCTTTTCCCATTTAGCCTCACTTCTAAATATAATTGTTTTAGTGTATTCATATTTTAATTTTGCATAAATGTGTGATATGGAAGTGTTAAGGGTCATATCATAACAAAAATCTAAAAAGGTGTTCCTTACAATATTTAAGTAATTTTTATTCTCCGTGTAGTGAATAGCGTGTCGTAATTGTTCATATCTAAATTTATCAATACATCCTAATGTAATATCGGGTAGGATTTTATTTAAAGGCTTAAGCTGTCCTTTATGAAAAACTTGTGCAATAAGGCATATCCCATATTTTTCCCAATATTCAACATCACCCATTAACATAACTTGTGATAGATGTGCATTCCCCCACAGTGGGGTGTAATGAACTGCCTGGGTTACTCCAACCATATATCTAAGTTGTTGCCAAATATACCCGAGCATCCTACCGAACGGGTTCATTATTATTTTCTTCTCCATGGTGCCAGTTTCGAGAATGTGAAAGAGATCCTCCCAGGGTCTACAGTGCTCCCCATAAATAAGCCGAATGCATTTATTCTTTCGATTCCTCACACACCATCTCAATTGGGCGGCTATATAGTATCCCTTTAGAAAAGGGACGGAGAGTCCGCCCTCTTCTTTGTATAGATATTGTATCTTAATTCTGACTCGTTTGCGCCCCTATATTAGTTCATTGAAGAGGGATTCTAACTTATTGAAAAATTTGTCTTCTATCGTTATTGGGCTAGCATTAAATACGTATAGTAACATTGGAAGCAACGTCATTTTTATAAGTGCTATGCGATTAATTTGTGACAGGGGAAATTTAAGCCATGTTCTGATTTCTTCCTTAACTCTATCTATTATTGGAAGTATGTTCAGTTTCGTATAATGTTCCAATTTGGTCCCTATCTGGATGCCCAGATATAATAAAGAATCTGCTGGGGTCAGTATACTAACTCGGAGATTGTGACCGGGCGGAACCGGACGTTTTAATGGCAGGAATTTTGATTTCTCCCAATTTATCTCATATCCTGATAGGCACCCAAATTCATCCAGACTGTCCATGACCCTGGGCAAATTCATGTATCCTCTCCCCAGGAATAGTAACATGTCGTCCGCATAGAGACTAATTTTGTCATCCTTTCCCTCACACCCAAAACCGGATATTTCCCCATCTGCTCGAATCTTACACGCCATTGGCTCCAGGAACAGCGAGAAGAGCAAGGGGGAAAGGGGACAACCCTGGCGTGTTCCGCGTGTCAAGGGGAAAGGGGCAGAGTATACGCCATTAATTCGGACCCTAGATACTGGGTTTTGATACAAAATACGAACCCATTTAGAGAAGTATTCACCTATTTTAACCCAGGACATTACTCTCCAAAGGAAGGACCACTCCACCCTGTCGAAGGCCTTAGCGGCGTCCAAGGACAGGATGGAGCAGTCCTCCCCATCCCCCATCTGAACATTCAGAAAGGCCCTCCTTACATTATCCTGTATATTCCTTTTCGGAATAAACCCGGTTTGATCCGCGTGGACGACTTTGTGGATAACTGTTTTTAATCTGTTCGCTAGCAGTTTGGCCAAGATTTTATAATCTGTGTTCAACAGAGAGATGGGGCGATAAGATGTGACTGACAGCGGATCTTTCCCTTTTTTAGGAATCAATGTAATGGTTGCTTCCATCCATGAGGGGGGAAGAGAACCCATTGTCCAAGATTGATTTAATACCTCCAACATTTGGGGAAAAATCATTCCCCCGTGTTTTCGGTATATTTCAAATGGAAAACCGTCCATCCCTGGGGAGGTATTGCCCTTAATGGTTTGCAACGTGGTTTGTAACTCAATCAGTTGAATAGGTCTGTTCAACCAATCAATATCTTGTTGATCAAATTCAGGGATCTTGATGTTATCTAAATATTGATCTATTTTTTCTCCCTGATTTTGGGGCCCAGCTTCATATAGCATTGAGAAATATCGGGTAAACTCCCTTAGAATATCGTCGGGGTCTCGTAGAATAGTTCCCGCCTCAGTCCTAATTCCGGTTATATTATTACTCCCCCTTTGATTCTCTACTATCATAGATACCAGTCTACTTGGTTTCCCGGACTCGCTAAAAGTTCTCAACCCCGAGAAGAACATTTTATTCTGCGCTTTTTTATATAGATATTGTTTATATTCATCTTGTATTTTTTTTAATTGATGTTGTTTTTCTGGGGTATTTACACGGGTGATCTCGTTCATTGCCTAACCAAGCAGGCCTTCTATTTCTTTTTGCGTTTCTGCAAAGGCATTTTTCTGTTTCCTAATTTGATATGAATATATACCTCGAAGGAATGCCTTAAGCGAGTCCCAGACCATATGGATATGGGTTGAGTTAACGTTATCGCTCCAAAAGAGCTTTATTTCTTCATTAATCTTGTCCAGATCCTTTATTAATGTCATCCAATGAGGATTGAGTTTAAAATTTTTATTTTGATTTGTTTTATTCTGGTTCTGCAGTATTACCATGACGGGGCTGTGGTCAGAAACGCCATGACGTTCATAGTTCATTTTTTTGACCTTATTAATGAGCCCGGGGCTGGCGAGGGCCAGATCAACTCGCGACATGGACCTATATGTATTACTAAAACATGAAAATGCTTGCTTATCTCCATAAAGAGACCGCCAAATATCGACCAATGCCATTTCTTTACACATTCTGAAAAGTAAGGTACTTGAACCGGGACTCAATTCATAATTATTTATGGTAGAGATCCGATCCTTTCTAATGTCCATGACCGAGTTGAAATCGCCCATCACCAGCACCGGGCACTCCTCTCGTGCCGAGATATAATTCATCAGTCTACATAGTACCGTTGTCGTAAAGGGAGGTGGGATATATATGAAGGCAATAATTCTCCTTTGCCCCTGCCAATAACAGTGAAGAAAAATATACCGGCCCTCTTGGTCGATTAGCTGTTCTATTGGATCATAATCTACCTGTCTGTGCACATAAACGCTAATTCCACGAGAGTATGTGGAATAACAAGAATGATATTCGTGGGAGGCCCATCTCATTCCGCCGAGCGCTGCCACTTTTTCACCTGTGAGATGTGTTTCTAGCAAGGCCACTATAGCTGGTAAATGTCTAGAGACCAAATCGAACACTACACACCTCTTGACTTTATCCGCAAAGCCGCGGATATTCCAGGTCAATATTCTAGACATCCCTTATATATTTTTTTTTTTTATAATTGATCCCTCCTACCTTTAAGGCAGCACTGGGCGGAAGGGCAGGGGTGCCCCCAACGATACACCTTCCATACATCGACAGTACCCCGCGGAAAAAAGCCCTCCCTCCCACCCTCCCAAGACCCCCACCCCCACCCCCAAAACCCCCACTCCCCTCATGACCTGCGAGTCGCAAACTGTGACTCATAGGTCTCTAACTATAGACTATCCCCCCCTTCCCCCCCACCGTCGACCCCCCCGTCTCCCCCTAGCAGCACCACGGGCAGATTACTGAATGCCCTTAGAGTCCAACCAATCAGCTGCATCCTTTGGGTTGGAGAAAAACTGGACAGTTTCTTTATATATAACCCGTAATTTCGCAGGGTACATCATAGAGTATTTTAGTTGTGCTTGTATCAATCTCTTTTTTACATCCTTATATTCTCTCCTTTTATCTTGCGTAACTTTAGAGAAGTCCGGGTATATCTCTATATTGACGTCATTATATTTCACCGTTTGTATCTCTCTTTTCCATCTAAGGATATAGTCCCGATCTCTTGAGGAGGTCATTCTAATTAACAATGGCCTTGGTGCTGACCCTGGTGGAGGTTTTCTTGTTGGAATACGATGTGCTCTCTCCACTGTGGGTGTTGTAGCTGCCTCTGCCGTTTTTACGTTATTTGACAACCATTTTTGAAAAAAGCCTGTGGGGTCATCTTTTTCTGCTCCTTCCGGGAAGCCCACTAATTTGAGATTATCTCTCCGGGATCTGTCTTCCAGGTCTGCCATTTTTTCCTTTAGTGCTTTATTATCACTTTCTACTATTTCTAACCTTTTTTTAATCTGCCTAGATTCTTTTTGCAATTCTGTGGTTAGAGTTTCATACTCTTTGACACGTTGCCTCATTTTGTTTAGATCGTCTCGGATTAATGATATATCAGTCTGCACTGCTGCTACTGTGGTTGTCAGTGTGCTTAATGATTGATTAGTTGTTCCGACTGCCTCCAGTATACCCGCTAATTTACGATTGATATTACTCATCTGGTTATCTGCTTCCGATACCGGGTTCTCTCTTGCCCTATTTACAAGGTTTTCATTCTCTTCACAGTCCTCCATTTGTGATGTTGGTTTCTGATTACTCCTTGTTTTAGCTGGTGGGGGAGGGGATTTAAGATATTTGTCTAACTGTGTCCTTGCAGTACCCCCTTTGGGTGAAGATGTTCCAATAGACTTTCTGTTAGATAGTTTAGGGGCCATATTTATTTATTTATTTATTTTTCCCCTTTCTTTTTCCTTCCCTTCCTTTTTCTTTCTTTTCTCCCCTTTTTTTTTTTCTCCGTACGGGACTACTTTGGAGGGTGATACTATTATTAAGATATCTAAATTGAATGTCATAAATTTCCTGTAACACAGAGTGACAGTCAGAGAGTCTTACGTATCCTCGCTCTTCTTCTTTCTTCTTAAGTCCCGAATTTCCTGGGTTTTGAGGAAGCTCGTAGTGGGGTTCTCTTGATATCCTCGGCACGATCCACCTTCACCACTCAGCAGCGCTCCCCCCCGCCGACGTTGTTCAACGGTCTTCACCCGCTCACTGAGAGGTGGACCGTCACGGCTGCCTGGAGCTTACAGACTCATGGGTCCAGAGCCCAAAAGGACAAAGAGACAGATTTTAGAGTTTAAACAAAAACACAATGTCCAGCAAAACGCAAAAACTCAAAAACAAAAAAACAGAACAGAGGCAGTGCCAATTCTGGCGCACACTGCTGGGACAGCATCTAAGGCTGAACCCACAGCTGCACAACACACCACAGCTATCAGGGGGCGACTCCACGTATTGATCAAATAGAACCGCAAGCAAGTGGGGAGTCATAGGGTGGAACAGCGGGCAGGTAAAGTGGAGACGGTGATGGAGGCCAGGTGCCGCTTCCTTGATCCAACAGCTCCCCTCCCCTATTCAAAACGGCTTCTTCAGCACGACCCCGTGAGCAAGGCATAAAGGGGAGACAGTGGGGGCACACAGAGTCCACTCACCATACAGTTCCGGAGTTAGTAAGTTAATGCGGAGCAAGTGGGGCCCCAGCCTAGAACAGCCTGAAACAGGCATAAACCCCAGACACCCCAAACATCCAGCTTCCAACTTCAGGCAGAGCAAACAGTGCCCTAGGCAACAGAGGGCCAATCCGGAGAGCCCGGCGGACACCGGCAGCAGGGGCGTCAGCGTCTAGGTCAGCGTCTCAGGCGGAGCGGCAGAGCCGCCGGCAGCAGGCAGCAGGGGCATCGGCGTCCAAGTTATCGGAGCAGCGAAGCCAGCAGAGCGACAAAGCCCAGAATGACAGAGGGCCAATCCCAAGAGGCCCAGCGGACATCAGCGGACTCAGACAGCGGGTACGTCAGTATCGGGGCAGCGTCTCAGGAGCTCAAAAGCGGCATTGCCCGTGCTGCGTCCAGGGCAAGAGTCGGGGCCGGCGTTGGGGGCGGGGAGGACCGCTGCACGCACGCTTCCTACGTCATGCCGCCGCGCCTGCTCCTCTATCGTAATTCTTTGCCTATTCAATTTTGGACAAGAATAGGACATGTTCTATTTTTCTCAGGAACGGAATTGCAGACCCGGAAGTGCAGATCCGCAATTCCGGATCCGGGCAGCACATTGTGCGGCCCCATAGAAATGAATGAGTCCGCACAGAATTGTGGACATGTGAATGGACCCTTACTTTGTAATTCCTCTAGCACCGTTCTATGGAAACAGTAGGTTTAAAGAGCACACCAAATGCTTGAAATAACTTCTTTATTAACTTCAACTTTCTTCATATATAACACTGCCGACTCCGCAGCAGATAGTCCATGTACATAACACGTGTTGAAAACATATCACAAAATGGCGGTATGATTAAGATGGTGGTTCAACTGTTCAATCTTGTCATTCAACATAAAATGGTGGATTTATTTATCTGTTCAGTATCTGTACTGTCACTTTATGTTATTTAAGCACTTTATGATCTCTCTGAGAGGTATATCTAAGATTTGACCGATAGTTCTACTGATCTGTATGCAATTTGTATGGATTGATTTTTGTATGCTATTTGTAGTTTGCAATTGTATGGTTGCAATTGAATTTGGCAATTTGAATTTGGTGGAACTGTAAGTAAACACTCATATATAACTGGTTCAGTATATAGTGCTAAACTCAATACTAACAATATGAACATTATATAACTGTTCTAAATACCTATTTTGGCCTCTTGGTCCCATAATACTGGACTCTCAGTGGTGTGAATGTGATCTTCAGCTCCTGTCTCTGGTGAATAATGATTCTAGCAGCAGGAGCTGGGGGAATTCCCAGACAGGCTGTGTGTGAGGCTGGCTGTGATTGGTGAAAACTATTGCTGTGTGAGAAGCTGGCTTTGATTGGTCTAGACGTCTGCTCAGCAACAACAGATTAACACTATACTTTCTGTTGTTTCT
Source organism: Bufo bufo (assembly GCF_905171765.1). Taxonomy (NCBI): domain Eukaryota; kingdom Metazoa; phylum Chordata; class Amphibia; order Anura; family Bufonidae; genus Bufo; species Bufo bufo. The sequence goes on along the minus strand of NC_053391.1, from coordinate 695,270,530 downwards.
GCTGTGTCACTGAACTTACCTTACATTACAATCTTAAATGAATCTTAAAGGCATATTATCTTTTTCTGCTTCTGTGAACACAAATAATAACAGTTATATGATATCCAAAACATGATGTCACAGTAAATAACTCTGCTTTTGTCTTTAACACATGAACATAGGAACTGTATTAAGGTTATTAGCAGGTCTAGCTGAATACACATATAAACTATACTAGCAACCTAGGACAGGTCTTAGCTGGCCAGCTACACAGCTGCAGTTATATACTGTAACTATACAGCCGGCCATATACCTGACCACATACCGTCCACAGAAAGGACAAGCTGTGATTATATACTGTAACTATAGAGCCGGTCATATACCTGAGCACATACAGTCCACACATAGGACAAGCTGCGGTTATATACTGTAACTATACAGCCGGCCATATACCTGACCACATACCGTCCACAGAAAGGACAAGCTGTGATTATATACTGTAACTATAGAGCCGGTCATATACCTGAGCACATACAGTCCACACATAGGACAAGCTGCGGTTATATACTGTAACTATACAGCCGGTCATATAAGTACTAGACAAAGATAATAGGAATAGCTCACTCCTATGTGATCAGGGAGCAGGTGCTCTAGTCCAAATGACTGTATCACCCTTAGGCCTCATGCACACGACCGTATTTTTTTGCGGTCCGCAAAACGGGGTTCCGTTTTCCCGTGATCCATGACCGTTTTTTCGTCCGTGGGTCTTCCTTGATTTTTGGAGGATCCACGGACATGAAAAAAAAGTCGTTTTGGTGTCCGCCGGGCCGTGCGGAGCCAAACGGATCCGTCCTGAATTACAATGCAAGTCAATGGGGACGGATCCGTTTGACGTTGACACAATATGGTGCAATTTCAAACGGATCCGTCCCCATTGACTTTCAATGTAAAGTCTGGAGTCCCTTTTATACCATCAGATCGGAGTTTTCTCCAATCCGATGGTATATTTTAACTTGAAGCGTCCCCATCACCATGGGAACGCCTCTATGTTAGAATATACTGTCGGATATGAGTTAGATCGTGAAACCTCATTTCCGACAGTATATTCTAACACAGAGGCGTTCCCATGGTGATGGGGACGCTTCTAGTTAGAATATACTACAAACTGTGTACATGACTGCCCCCTGCTGCCTAGCAGCATCCGATCTCTTACAGGGGGCCGTGATCAGCACAATTAACCCCTCAGGTGCCGCACCTGAAGGGGTTAATTGTACTATCATATCCCCCTGTAAGAGATCAGGGCTGCCAGGCAGCAGGGGGCAGACCCCCCCCCCCCCTCCCCAGTTTGAATATCATTGGTGGCCAGTGCGGCCCCCCCCTCCCTTCCTCCCTCTATTGTAATAATTCGTTGGTGGCACAGTGTGCCCCCCCCCTTCCTCCCCCTATTGTAATAATTCGTTGGTGGCACAGTGTGCGCCCCCCCCCCCCTTCCTCCCTCTATTGTAATAATTCGTTGGTGGCACAGTGTGCGCCCCCCCCCTTCCTCCCTCTATTGTAATAAATCGTTGGTGGCACAGTGTGCGCCCCCCATTGGCCCCCCTTCCCTCTATAGCATTAACAACATTGGTGGCCAGTGTGCGGCCTCCCATCTCCCCCCCCCCCCCATCATTGGTGGCAGCGGAGTTCCGATCGGAGTCCCAGTTTAATCGCTGGGGCTCCGATCGGTAACCATGGCAACCGGGACTCTATTACAGTCCTGGTTGCCATGGTTACTTAGCAATAGTACAATAGTAGAAGATTCATACTTACCTGCTGCTGGCTGCTGCTGCGATGTTCGTGTCCGGCCGGGAGCTCCTCCTACTAGTAAGTGACAGTTCATTTAGCAATGCGCCGCACAGACCCTGTCACTTACCAGTAGGTGGAGCTCCCGGCCGGACACGAACATCGCAGCAGCAGCCAGCAGCAGGTAAGTATGAATCTTCTACTATTGTACTATTGCTAAGTAACCATGGCAACCAGGACTGTAATAGAGTCCCGGTTGCCATGGTTACCGATCGGAGCCCCAGCGATTAAACTGGGACTCCGATCGGAACTCCGCTGCCACCAATGATGGGGGGGGGGGGGGGGGGAGATGGGAGGCCGCACACTGGCCACCAATGTGTTGTTAATGCTATAGAGGGAGGGGGGGCCGATGGGGGGCGCACACTGTGCCACCAACGAATTATTACAATAGAGGGAGGGGGGGGAGCCGCAGTGGCCACCAATGATATTCAAACTGGGGAGGGGGGGAGGGTCTGCCCCCTGCTGCCTGGCAGCCCTGATCTCTTACAGGGGGCCAGATCAGCACAATTAACCCCTTCAGGTGCCGCACCTGAAGGGGTTAATTGTGCTGATCACGGCCCCCTGTAAGAGATCGGGTGCTGCCAGGCAGCAGGGGGCAGTCTTGTACACAGTTTGTAGTGTATTCTAACTAGAAGCGTCCCCATCACCATGGGAACGCTTCTGTGTTAGAATATACTGTCGGTTCTGAGTTTTCACGAAGTGAAAACTCAGCTTTGAAAAAGCTTTTATGCAGACGGATCTTCGGATCCGTCTGTATAAAAACTAACCTACGGCCACGGATCACGGACACGGATGCCAATCTTGTGTGCATCCGTGTTCTTTCACGGACCCATTGACTTGAATGGGTCCGTGAACCGTTGGCCGTGAAAAAAATAGGACAGGTCATATTTTTTTCACGGCCAGGAAACACGGCTCACGGATGCGGCTGCCAAACGGTGCATTCTCCGTTTTTTCCACGGACCCATTGAAAGTCAATGGGTCCGCGAAAAAAAAACGGAAAACGGCACAACGGCCACGGATGCACACAACGGTCGTGTGCATGAGGCCTTACAGAGGAGAGTATTGGAAATGAATTAATAATACGGACTGGCACTCTATATGTGTGGATACAGACTACAATATACGGTATATAACGTGATCACACTGTTTTAATAACAATAAAAATAAAAAGTTCAATAAAAATCAAATAAAATAAAAACTAAAAATTGCAAAGCCATATGGTGATGTATATATAAGAGTCTATAGTTTGGATAAGAAGACACTCATAGAGCAAATGTGTAAAGTTCCTTGTGACAATGAATAAAAGTTCTTTTCAATCAAAACTTGAACGAGTTTGTATATTGTTCTTATAGGAAACGTAAGGTGCAATTGTTTCAAGTAAATAGATTCTACTTTGTTATATACTTGCAAGTGCCGTCTTGCAAAAACAGATCCTTAGTGGGGATAAGTAGTCCTTGTTTTGTTAATACTCAATATCCGGACCCAATTGCCGCAGGTGATTACAAATAAAGTGCTGGTTTGCACTATATGAAAAATTAGATGGGTCTTACCTTCTCCTGGTAGGTTGCGGTTTAATATATCCGATGTTTCGGCTTACATCCCCGGTATTGAAGTCGCTGCTGTGTGTGTTATCCCAACCTGCTCAAGCAGACGCCGGCGTGTCACGTAATCTGCAACAGGATTCCAGCTTATGTCTCACAGCGAAGTATCGCGGGAACTGATGCCGTAAGTTGGATAAGAAATTTTATTCTGTTCTGCAGTAAGGAGGCCTCTGATTGGTGAGAGCAGGCGCCTCTCACAAGTGCTGGGCTGTTCCTGTGACCAGGTGCTGTGAGAACATGATGGGGGGAGTAATCCCTGAACACAGCAGGGGGCAGCATACACAGCATATACTGTATAGCAGCTTCCCCCGGCCTCCTTGCACTGCCTGTAGTGGGCGCTTACCGCTCCCGGCGGCTGGTTCATTAGTCAGCGCGCCGAGAGTGCAGGGGGAAAGGTCACTGACGGCGCCGGCCACGCTGGTCCGTGAGCTTATACATAGTGTACAAGTCCATCATATTTTATAAAAAGGGGGAATGTATATTGACTTGATAAACACATGGGGCTCCAGTCTCCACCCGGATGTGAGGGGGCAGGGCAGGCAGAGGCCGCAGCTCCCGCACCGCCCGTCTCTCCGATGCTGATAGAAGATGGATGTCAGAGAGCGATGCTAAGGGACATTTCAGCCCCACTTTTTTACCACAAATAAACATTTTCCCTAAATAAAGTTGCCCCCCTCACACACAACAAAACCCGAAAAATTAACAGACAACCCTGGCACACCAACCTGACCAAAAAACTCAGACAAGCTTCCAGGGCTGCTGAGCGGCGATGGAAGAAATCCCATTCTAAAGATCATTTCACCGCATACAAGCAATCCTTCCTCATTTTCAAATCCTCACTCGCTGATGCAGAACAGGCGACTTCTCATCTCTCATATCTTCCCTGTCACACAGCCCTAAGCAACTTTTTAACACTTTTAACTCCCTTCTCCGTCCCCCAGCGCCCCCACCCTCTCCTCTCAGCTGAGGACTTTGCCAAATACTTCAAACAAAAGATAGTCAACATCAGAGAAAGCTTCAGTACACAGTCCCCACTGACCCTCTACACAACTGCTCGGTCCCCTTCTCCCAAAACCCGCTTCTCCACTATTACAGAAGAAAAACTCTCCACTCTACTCTCCAGATCTCATCTGACCACCTGTGCACTTGACCCAATCCCATCCCACCTCATCCCTAACCTCACCACAGTGTCTATACCAGCCCTAACTCATCTCTTCAACCTATCACTAAACTCTGGTATCTTCCCCTCTGCTTTTAAACATGTTACCATTACACCCATCCTCAAAAAGCCTTCACTTGACCCATCTGCTTTCTCCAGTTATGGACCCATATCATTTTTCCTGTATGCCTCAAAGCTACTTGAACAACATGTCCATTCAGAACTGTCCTCTCACCTCTCCTCCTGCTCCCTCTTTGACCGCCTACAATCTGGCTTCCGACCCCACCACTCGACTGAGACTGCCCTTACCAAAGTCACCAATGACCTACTAACAGCTAAAACCAAGAAACAATACTCTGTCCTCCTTCTCCTTGACCTGTCCTCTGCCTTCGACACTGTTGACCACTCCCTTCTGTTGCAAACTCTCTCATCTCTTGGCATCACTGACCTGGCCCTCTCCTGGATTACATCATACCTCACAGAACAGACATTTTGTGTCTCCCACTCTCGCACCACCTCCTCGTCTCATTCCCTCTCTGTTGGTGTCCCGCAAGGCTCTGTCCTAGGACCTCTGCTCTTCTCTATCTACACTTTTGGCCTGGGACAGCTCATAGAGTCCCATGGCTTTCAGTATCACTCTTATGCTGACGACACACAAATCTCCCTCTCTGGTCCAGACATCACCACCTTATTATCCAGAATCCCACAGTGTCTATCTTCTATATCATCCTTCTTCGCCTTTCGCTTTCTAAAACATGGATAAAACAGAATTCATCATCTTTCCCCATCTTGCTCAACCCCCTAACAGACCTATCTATCACGATCAATGGCTGCACACTATCTCCGGTCAACCAAGTCCGCTGCCTTGGATTCTGCCCTTTCCTTTCGACCGCACATCCAAGCCCTTTTCACCACCTGCCGCCTCCAACTCAAAAACATCTCCCGCATCCGCGCTTTTCTTAACTTTGAATCTGCAAAAATGCTTGTACATGCCCTCATTATCTCCTGCCTAGACTACTGCAACACTCTCCTCTGTGGCCTTCCATCCAGCACTCTAGCACCCCTCCAATCTATCCTCAACTCTGCTGCTTGACTAATCCACCTCTCACCCTATTACTCATCTGCCTCTCCACTCTGCCAATCCCTTCACTGGCTCCCCATTGCCCAGCGAATTCACTTCAAAATACATACAAGGGCGTCCATAACCTGTCCCCTCCCTACATCTCTGAGCTACTTTCCCGATACATCCCCACACGCACTCTCCGATCCTCACAAGACCTCCTTCTCTCCTCTCCTCTTATCACCTCTTTCCACAATCGCCTCCAAGATTTGTCCCGCGCATCCCCCACACTCTGGAACTCGCTAACCCAACATATCAGACTCTCACCTACAGTGGAATCCTTCAAAAGAAACCTGAAATCCCACCTCTTCAGACAAGCCTACAACCAGTGACTGAAAGGAATACATTTTCTTTATTATGTCAAAACCAATTCTGCTTTTTGCTGAAGTTTTGTTTCTCTGTTAAGAAGTAACTCTGATTGCTGTAAAACTAATAACTGTAAGGTTTCTATTCTCTGTAACCCTGAAGCTTATCTCTTTGGCACTACTCCCGGACACTATTCCTAATATGGAAGTTCCGTTTTTGTTTCTCTTTCCCTAACTGTAGAATGAAACGTGTTAATATGATAGGTTAAATACATAACATACGATGATATGCTAATAAAGAGGGTAAAGCCCCCTCTATATAACCTGTGTGCATTAAAAATAAACCTCAGAGTGTTCATTCAGTACATCACTGTTGTGTCTTCCATTACCTACTGAGTGAAGCGCTCTCCTGACGTCAGAAAGGGACTCAAACCAAGCCGATACTAGAAGTTTGGTGCCAGGGGTACCAAGTGGGACGCTGTGATTCCTATCAGTTTGGGGGCTCGTCCGGGATCGAGAAGGTTTTCCTCGTGTTCGGTAAGGAAGGCATCTGTTATTGTCCTCTGGCCGATCCGAGGACCACGTCTCGATCTAGTAAGTAGAACCTACAACTTCTAGTATAATTACTGTATCAGGGATACAGGGAACAGACTCCGGGAGTCTGGGGGAGTGACCCGGGGACTCCGGGAGTCCGCCGTGAGGATCACTCAGAGAAAATATAGTGCGCACTAGATAATATTGTCTCAGGGAGACAAAGACGGAGCTTGGTTTGAGTCTTTTTAAAGCTGTTTTAAAGTATAAGAATATTAGAGTTGATATAAGGATACTGATGTCCGGGTGGTAAGTGTACGGACTGAAGTTCACTATTTGCATAGAGTTTTAAGGACATTGCATTGTTGTTTTACTGTGTTGCGGAGGTCTGCAATACGCCCCACCCCCGGCTGGGAGCAATCCATTAACCCGCAGATAGGTGAACACAAGCGGCAGACCAAAGCAACAAATTATATGTTTGATGAAACTCTCTGATATATTGTGATCAGACCTGAGTCCTTTGCCTAGTTGACAGGATCAATTTCTCGGAGCCTTAAAGGTTCAGTGCAGCCAGTCCTAGGAAAGTAGCATCATTAAAATATCAGACGGAATGGGGTCACAAGGGTCTAAAACAAATTATCCCAAACCTGAGACGGGAGAAACATGCAAAGTTTATGTTGCACGGTGTAGTCCCACAAATTACTTCCTAGTTAACCCATGGGTGGATAATTTAGCTGGATGGACTGAGTTCATGCAAGCTGCTAGCCCCTTTCCCAGGGACGGCGATAATAGCCCGTACCACATGGACATGATAAAGGGTCTTTGTCTGGCAGACAAAGAAGCATGGCCACATTTTGACCATGACCCGTCCTGGAATATGGATTACATGATACAAGGGGGGGAACAATGGTTGGAGATAGCCCCACATTGGTACAATGTACAATCAAATAAGAAGAAAGGGAAAACTAATAAGACTCCAAAAGATGACAGTCAGTTACATAAAATGGAGAAAAGAATTAAAAGACGTGTCTGAAAAGCCAAACCCACCACCTTACACTGTCCCGTCCGCCCCTGCACCCCATCTCACACTAAACCCTGTACACATATGTCCAAGCATGCAGGAGATACAGGACGAAGATATAGGTGCTACATTTACGCAGGTCCATGACGACCTAGAGAAAACAAAATACAGTCTAAAACAACAGAAAGCTGCAGAACAATATAAGTACCATACACGCAGCAAGGGAATAGAAGCTAAAGAAGAACAGGTAGAACTCAGTGCACCCTTCATAACAATAGGAGAACACTTAATGAAGAAACCCATGGACATCGAGGACCTTAATAAAATTATCAAACACTGCCCCAAACCCACAGTGGCTCCTTTGGGAACCATCACCTATCTTAAAAAGGCTTGTAAGGGCAGAAATTGTACACAAGAAGATTTAAGGCTCATAATAGATGGCATCATAGGGACACATACTGCTTGGGATTGGGATGAAGTCCCATCCATTTCTACACTAGTAGATGGAACTGTTGATGCCAGGCGGTACATATGCAATACAGAAGAAGGAATGAAGAGGATTTGGACACAAGTTGAGGATCATATGAATAAGGTATTCAAACAAAAATCATCTCTGCCTATTGCTGTAGCTTGTAAACAAAAGCCCACAGAGTCTGTTACTGAGTTTTGGAAGAGATTCATGGACTGTTGGAGACTGGAGGCGGGACTCCCTACCCTCCAGAACGACAGCCTGATCATCTCCACATTCATTAACAATCTGTCGGACAAATTAACCCTTCCAGTGAAACAAGGTGTATCCTCATGGACCTCAGATGATACTGTCGCTTTTGAAAAACACCTTTATGAAAAGGAATCAGCAGGATGTTTTGAAGTCAAAAAAATCACACCCACACATGCCTATGCCAACAACAGGGGAGGGGGCAGGGGAAGGAGAAGAGGAGGACATACTAGTTACAACCAGAACACACAGTGGCAACAAGGACACCCACAAGATCAGATACATAATAACTGTTGTTATAACTGTTGGAAAGAAGGACATTGGGCAAGACAGTGTACACAACCCAAGAGGCACCGGGGTAGACAGGGTCAAGGTCAGGTACCAGACACCAATACACAGTCTTTTAACCTCCCTCAACAAAGACCCCAACAGACAGGCCAACAACCAAGATTCCCCATTGATTGGAATCAGCAACAACAATCATACTGATGCTGCCCGGAGGGAGGTACCCCGATTTTCACACAGGTCACCACACACTGGAAAGACACACCTGTTATTCTACTGAGAGTGGGGGGAAGAAGAGTAGGATTCATGGTAGATAGCGGTGCAACTTCAAGTGTGTTAAGTAAAGATTTATACAAGGGACCATTGAGAAAATCTGAGCCCTCTATGGGAATTAATGGGGTTTTGACAAAAACTTTCAAAACTGACTCACTACCACTTGAGACCATGGACAAGGAGTACATCACAGACCATGCCTTCAGCATTATACCAGATTGCCCAGTCAGCCTGTTAGGGAGAGATTTGTTCATTAAGCTTGATTTACAAGTGTCAGCCAAAAATCAGGGCATAAGAGTACACTCAGATCTCATTCCAATCTCTACACCAGTGCCACTGATTCTTGCAAACATACAGAACCACCCAGAACTCAACAACATCAACCCTGCATTATGGTCTTCAAATGAATATGACACGGGGTTCATAGATTGCACACCTTACAAGGCTACTGTGATATCAGGTGTCCACATAACACGTCAGGGCTGAGATAGTGATCAAAACACTGAAGAAAGGAAAATCCCAAGGTGACTTCGCATATGGCCCACCCACTACCGTGGTCGCAGTGACCAGAACAGCCGTGCTGACTGAACAGTCTCCAACTTGGATCCACGCCACCCGAGTGAAGCTTGCGAGAACAAGAGAGGAGGCAGGAACGGAGGCAGACAGCCTTGGCCTTGAAGAAGGACAAGAGGTACTAACGGGGGCAGACAGCCCTGACCTCCAACAAGGCCCAGAGGTACTAACGGGGGCAGACAGCCCTGACCTTCAACATGATGAGCTCCTCACTCCTTTCTGGGAAATGGTTGAATGTACTGAGTAAGATTGCTTCAATAATCTTGTTGATTTTACCAATTAGTAGTAAGGGAGAAGTAGCCGCAACTAGCAAGTGTGGCGTCATCACCTTTTGGTATAATTCATCTAACACTCACGTAGCTACCTACACCTTTTGCCTTTATGATATATTGAAAACATGTTCATATTATAACTATTGTTCCAACGACTATGTAGAAGGACAGGCCTATATATGTGTAACAGACTCATACTGGGGAAAAGGTTGTGGATACTGGGGATCAGTGGGATGGAATACAGAGACAGAATGGGGATATAAACCAGAAAGCGCCCTCAAAAGGAGGGATAAAAATTCTAAGTCCCTTTTGACTAGAATGACACTCCTTGAGAGAGGGACGTGTTATGTGGACACCTCCTCATTGAATTATTGCAAAAAAAGGTCAGCGGAAATGAAGATTGTATTGACAATAGAAAACCCTGGTAAATATGATGAAGGAGATTATGTATTGGGATGGTACTTCCATAAAATGTGGGGAGCTGCGACTTCTCGGGTAACACAAATGTTCAAACTTAGAGATATGTATAAGTCTAAGGAATACCAGCCCATCACAGGTGTTCCCAAAAACCCACTAGCCCCACATATAGTTTCTCTAAAAAACCTAAAGGCCATATTTAATCCCACACATGAGGACACTTTGGCCATGGGGACGGGTTTTTCTGATGTTAATTTGTGGCTGGAGTGGATGAAGTATAGTGCGGCCTCTGTGAATAAAAGTAACTGTTACATATGCGGTGCTGCCAAGCCACACCTAGGTACCGTCCTCTCAGTGTTCCAGAAACAGTACCCGTTGTCCACAGAGAAAATTGAGGGCTTGAGGCCAATGATCGAAGAATTTTTAAAGAAAGGCATCCTGGAAGAGGTGATTTCACCCTTCAGCACTCCCATAAATCCTGTGGCAAAAGCAGATGGTTCAGTTCGCTTTGTGCAGGATTTAAGGGAAATCAACAACATCATTGTGCCTATAGCCCCTATTGTACCTGACATTACTCAGTTGCTATCTGCCATTCCAGCAGACGCTGTTTGGTTCAGTGTGATAGATCGGAAAAATGCATTCTTTTCTATCCCAGTTGACAAGAAGACCAGACTACTTTTTGCTTTTTCCTTCGAGGGGCGACAACTAACCTGGGCAAGAATGCCACAGGGATATGCTGATTCACCTGTAGTGTTCAGCATTGTCCTCCAAATGACTTTAAAACCATGGCACCCCCCCAAGGTTCCGTGTTGTTACAATACGTGGATGATTTACTGTTGTGCAGTATGTCAGTGGAGGCCAACATTGAGGATGGTATAACACTGTTACAATGGTTGTTTGAATGTGGACACAAAGTGTCATTAGGGAAAATGCAATGGTGTAAACAGCAAGTCGAATACTTGGGATTTGTCCTCACAAAGGAGGAAAGGAGGATCAGTCCAGGGAGAGTTCAGTCTGTAGCGGGTTTGGTCACCCCGCTCTCCAAGAAAGAAATGCTATCCTTCCTTGGAATGATAAACTACTGCAGCCAATGGATCCCAGACTGTTCCTACTATGACAATATCTTGAGACAGGCAACACTGCAGGACAAACCTGATTTAATAAGATGGTCTTCAGAAATGTACAATGCATATGATTATCTGAAATGTTCATTAATGTCAAGTCCAGGATTGGGCCTCCCTGACTACAAACTGCCCTTCCACATGTTTGCACGACAAAACTGTAAAACCATGGCGGGCGTGCTGACACAAGAACATGGAGGCTAGTTGCGCCCATGTGCATTTTTCTCGAAGGTAATGCCCACCTCTGTCCAAGGGAGGCCGGCATGTCTGTGTTCTCTTGCAGCCTGTGCTATGATGGTAGAGTTGGCAACTCCTTTCACAATGGGACATTACACTATATTGCACACCACACATGATGTTGTAGGCCTACTCAAGGGCATCCACACACAACACATGTCTGCACAAAGGCTTTCAGGATATGAGGTAATACTGCTCAGTGACCCTTCACTCGAAATCAAGTATGCTTCCCACACCTCAGGACCAGCACCAATACTGAATGTTCTCTTAGGCCTTAAAGGACAGGAAGATTGCCTCACAGATACACATGATTGCTTACAGGTCCTGGAACACGAAACTTCTCCAAGACATGATTTGTCATCCACACCCATTATAGGTGCTCCAGAGGTTTTTGTAGACGGCTCATGCACCAGACCAAATGACACCAGATACTGTACAGGCTACGCCATTGTCATGCTCCCAGATGTTGTACTAGAGGCAAAGCCCATAAAGTTTCAGTCTGCACAGGCAGCTGAACTCATTGCCCTTACCAGGGCATGCATTCTACATGCTGAAAAACCTGTCACCATTTATACTGACAGTAGGTACGCACATGGGGTAGTGTGGGACCATGGAATGATTTGGCACAGGAGAGGTTTCACTGCAGCAGATGGTAAACGCATCTCACACTCACAGTTGGTCGCAGATCTACTTGAAGCCATCAGATTGCTTTCACAATGGGCAATTGTCCACTGCAAGGCACACACCAACGGTAAGGATCATGTCTCACAGGGCAATGCGCTGGCAGATAGGGAGGCGAAACGAGCGGCCGACTACAGCCCCTCAGGTCCATGTAACCATTGGGAGATGCCATGTTTGGCACCTCCAACCCCTGACATGTCACAAATGCTTACCGATCTTCAAAGATACGCCACTGAACAGGAACGGCAAGACTGGTGTTATCCAGTATTGCAGAAAAATCCTAAGACAGGATTACTCTGCAAAGAGGGGAAACCATGCATCCCCCAACACAGTGCTTCCATCTTCATAGCACATTTCCATGGAGTAGGACATAACAGCATACAGACAACTCAGTCATTGTTGAGTCAAAATTTTTACATTACTAACATCAAAAAGTTAGTAACAGAATATGTACACAGGTGCATTACATGTTTAAGGAACAACCCCAACAACCCCTTGAAGGTAGTCCATCAACACCTTCACTATCCCACTACTCCATTCACCCATTTACAGGTAGATTTCACACATATTCCCAAAACTCATGGTAGACAGGAATATGCTTTGGTGATTGTTGACATGTTCTCCAGATGGCCTGAAGTATTCCCCACCAAATCAGAGGATGCTAAAACAACAGCAAGGATACTTACTCAACAAATTATTCCTAGGTGGGGATGCCCTCTGATGATTGAATCTGACCAAGGGCCAGCATTCACCTCCAAACTCAACAAGGAAATTGCTAAATTACTACATATAGAATGGAAATTTCACATTCCATATCACCCGCAAAGCTCAGGCATTGTGGAACGCATGATCAGGACTATCAAAGATAAATTGAGAAAGGCCACTGCAGGTACCTTTGAAAAATGGAAAGAGATCCTACCCATAATACTTGCAGAAATAAGGATGACACCTAATAAGAGGTTAGGGTTATCACCATTCGAGATACTCATGGGAAGGCCTTTCCCCACCCCCTGGGCAAGACGCCCAATGATAGTGCAGGAAGGTGATCTTGATTTAATAAGGGAAGAATATGTCACCAAATTGATACAGGTTCTTAACCACCTCAGCCCCTATAGCTTAAACCCCCTTAAAGACCAGGCCACTTTTTACACTTCTGACCTACCCTACTTTGACCGTTTATTGCTCGGTCATGCAACTTACCACCCAAATTAATTTTACCTCCTTTTCTTCTCACTAATAGAGCTTTCATTTGGTGGTATTTCATTGCTGCTGACATTTTTACTTTTTTTGTTATTAATCGAAATTTAACGATTTTTTTTGCAAAAAAATGACATTTTTCACTTTCAGTTGTAAAATTTTGCAAAAAAAACGACATCCATATATAAATTTTTCTCTAAATTTATTGTTCTACATGTCTTTGATTAAAAAAAAATGTTTGGGTAAAAAAAAAAAATGGTTTGGGTAAAAGTTATAGCGTTTACAAACTATGGTACAAAAATGTGAATTTCCGCTTTTTGAAGCAGCTCTGACTTTGAGCACCTGTCATGTTTCCTGAGGTTCTACAATGCCCAGACAGTAGAAAAACCCCACAAATGACCACATTTCAGAAAGTAGACACCCTAAGGTATTTGCTGATGGGCATAGTGAGTTCTTCGATGCATATCCCTTCCACCCGTTTTAAAAGATCCATAGTATCACGGGTGTAAGAAGGGAGTGCAACGACAAATGGCATTAAGATCTGATCAATGTACACCCCTAGATTTTGTCCAATGCTCCCAATTCCGGCCACGATCGGCCTCCCCTTGAGTGGTTTCAGGCCTTTGTGGACCTTGGGGAGACTATAAAACGTTGCCACAATCGGGTGCCTGGGGTACAGAAAGTCCAGCTCATCTGCTGAGATGAGATTCGATGCTCTTCCTGCCAAAAGAATCTCCTTAAGTTCAACTAGGTATGGTGCTGTCGGGTTGAATGTTAATAACTGATAGCTATTCTTATCTTTTAGGATATGTTCACACATGGATTGGTAATCAGTTCGATTCATGATCACCGTGTTGCCACCCTTATCCGATGGTTTGATAATTATATCCTTATCCTCTTTCAAGGACCTGATAGCACCATGTTCCTCAGATGAACAATTGTTGTAATGCGGGAAATGTTGCATAGCCATCATGTCGGTACTGACAAGTTGCAGAAAGACGTCCACACACGAAATATCGCCAGCCGGCGGCATTTTGTTACTTTTATTACTCAAAGGAGTAAATGGACCAACTCCCTGCGATGTGTGGGCGTCCTCTGCAAGGCCATGCAGCAATTCCACATCCCTCAGGATGTCAGTCGGTATGCCTAACAGCTGACATTTCTTTTTTCGGAGATCTTAAAATGTTTATGCCACCTGAGCTTCCGTATGAACAAGTGTAGGTCTTTAACCCACGTGAACATATCGTAATGGCGAGTAGGGACAAAGGATAGTCCCTTAGATAGTATCGCCATTTCGCTATGTGTGAGGATGCGGCTGGAGAGGTTAATTACTTCAGGCCCGATGGATCCCGAGTGTTGGGACGGTTCCTGAGCGGGTAGTTCACACCCTGATCTAAAAAACCGACTATGCCGGGGCCAGTTAAACCTCTACCCCTCCCCCTGCATTTCCCTTTTTTGTTGAAATTCTTTTGTTTATTTCGATTGGGGTTGCCACCAGGCTCTCTATCACTGTCTGAAACCTCAGTGTCAGTGGTAGAGATCTC